>NW_009206518.1:0-37842 GCF_000690835.1 Fulmarus glacialis | reverse complement strand
ATTTCAAGTCCAGGCATAGCTGGGCTTCCTCCAGTATTTTGGTTGAAAGTACCCAGGCCGTGCAGCTCCAAGTGGAAACTGTAGGCTCGACCTTACAAAACCACAGACAAGTTATCTCATAACCTTGTCCTGAATAAATAAAATTAGCTGAGCTTTTTTAGTCTCTCACAGTAAGGGAGATTTTATGGACAGACCACAAATCGTGCCTGTCACTCTTTCAAGATCCATTTCCATTGCATTAAAGTCCTTTTTGAAATGTGCCTACCAGAACTGGATGTGGTATTACAGTAATGATCTCACCTACGCTGCAAATTTTTAACACACTTAGACTGGTATCCAGTTGCTCCATCAGAAGCATCTCTCTCTTTGTTGTGCCTTTGTGAATGCGGTAGCGTGTTAACAAGCTGAATTAGGGATTTATTGTTATAGTATCATTTTACTCCAAACTTCAACCTTAAATACAAAACACTTTAAGATTTGGCATTTATACAGTGTTCAACATATGCTTTGATCCAAACAAGGGCTTTGACCTGCCTAACCTTTGGTGTATTTTTTTCACTCTTGTGAATGACTTGAGCACAATCTTAAGGTATCGGTTGTCACTCCCTTAACAAGAGGTTATTTTCAATTAATCAAAGAAATATAAACAGAGCCTTGTATTGAGTTCGAATAAGCTCGGAATAGTTAAGCCCTTAAAACAGATGTCTAAGGCTGTGTCTCCTTTCAGATCAGAGCTGGTGTACTGTCAAGAAGAGGTCTTGCAGATCTGTTTGCTTACCCAGCTCAAAAAACTATCAGCTCCAAACCCTGACATACTCCAGTGTGGCCCATTGAAGTCAGTGAACGGGGCAGCCCATGACACAGATTAGGGGATCCAGGCCAAAATCAGATTTAAAAGCTCTTTATAGATTAGAGAGAACAGCGGAAGGGAATTAGATAGCACCATACTATTTCAAAGTAAGGACAGCCTTGTATCAAGCCTTCCCTACAGTTCTGATCCTGACAAGGTAAAATAATAAAAACAAAAGATGAAGAGACTGTAAGAGTCTGTTGGTGCACCTTGTAATTAATTAAACAGGGTCAGGGCTGGTCTTTGGCCCTGGGGCCAGCAGGCAGAGTCCACCCACACGCACGCTGGAGGCTAAACGCCCTTAACCTCCAAAAGAGAACAGCCAGGCCACTTGTTGGGAACGAGCTCTGGCCAATGCTAATGTTCAAGCCATGCCAGACAGCTGCCACTGGACTGGGATAAACAGGGACTGCAATAAAATTTAACACCACGGATAAAAGTTTTCCAGTGGCAGGGCCCTGGTGCTATTTAATTAACTTAACCAATTAACTAAAATATAGCTAGTCTCAGAATGACAAGTAACCCAAAAGCCCCACAAGACTTTTTCTTCATCCCAAAACCTTGGATAAATGCAAGCTTGCCCCTGTGAGTCTCAGACTTTTCTACGCAGCTTTAACATCCTTAGTTCTTGCACTTTGGACACTGATTTTTGTCCGTAAACTGTCCAAGGCAAGGAGCATGTCTACCCCTAGAGCTTTGCCCTTGCAGTTCAAAGCACAAGTGCAGCTCCTTAAATCCATGGGGCAGGATGTATCTCCACTCAGCTTAGCCATCTCAAAGGCAGATCTGAACTAAATACCTGTGCTGTCTCTCTGTAGTTAATGGAGAGGGATAACTTGTCTTATCCAAACATAGTTTAAGACAGGTGAGATGAATCACCTCCAGAGCTGCCCCTCCTGCTCCCCAGGGATTATGGAGGAACCCTAGCTAATTCTTTCAATCTCTGCACCTCATTTTTCAGTGTCTAACATGGGGGCCAAAAGCAAGATACGTGTTTGCCTGGCATAACAGAGCACAGATTATTTCATATCTATAAAATAAATATGATAATAGTGTCATCATGCCTTTTGATGCCAGAAACAAGTAATCTTGTGTAGCTTCTGAACGAGGTAGACTCTGATTAGGCCATTAGGTTTCACGCAGTTACCACTGGAGCCCGATAAGTTGTGCGGCCCTAGAGTGTATCCTCTCAGCAGGGCATCCATTCTGGATTGCAAGGTGTCAAGAGAGGGGAGAAGCCACCGCGTCTTTCATTAGTTCGTTATCCTGAGAGTAATAAATGAATTTTCAATGTGAATTAACCTAGGGTAGCTTCCTGTACTTGGTTTTGTTGTACATTTATGTATATAATTAAGTATCTCTTTGCTAGGTGCCATTTTTTCTCTCTAAAAATACTTACTCAATTTAATCAGTCAGCATTCAAATTTCTGATAAACTAAGCTCACTCACAAATAGCACCTGCAGCAACACCTGGAAAAGTATGGGCAACACTTTTGAGAGTAGTCACGTTGCAATTAGCTTCCTTGACAATGAACATCACATTTCTATTTTTACCTAAAAATAAGACTAGCGGCAGGGAAAAGGCGTGTCTTGAAAGTACAGGTTTTGCCTGTTTATTTGTGAGGATGTGCAACATGCAATCCCTTTCTGATAGTCATTTACCTGTAAGGTGTTTAACAATGAACATCACATTTCTATTTTTACCTAAAAATAAGACTAGCGGCAGGGAAAAGGCGTGTCTTGAAAGTACAGGTTTTGCCTGTTTATTTGTGAGGATGTGCAACATGCAATCCCTGATAGTCATTTACCTGTGAGGTGTTTAGTTCTACAAGGTTTAGCTGTCCTATCCAGACATGCAACTCATGAGATTCTAGAGAGAAATAACACAGTTTTGCATTTGGGTGCTATATAAAGGGAATGAATAAGGGCTTTTTTTCACTTGTTTGTCTTGCCTTTTTTTTTTTTTTTTTTAAAATGAGAACTGTCCAGAGCTCAGTTTGAAATCTAATGGCATCGTGGTCCACAGTGGAAACCAGTGGGACCTGTGGATGAACGACCTGCACCACTCTGGATAGGGCTAGAAGAGGGGAACCAATCTTTTTTATCCTATTGGTAGATCTATAACTAAAACCACAACACTAACGATGTGCCAAAACATTGTTTTTATTAGCTATGCTCTCACCTTGTTTTATCATTCGGGGGAAACTACTTCTATTTGAAAGACTATCTTAAACCACTTACAGAAGCAGGATTAAGGTCTGGTGATTTCAAGCAGAAGGAACAGCCTTACATACAATTTTTTTGTTCAATACCTTTCATTTCATGCTAGAACGTCTGAATCCCACAAGCAAAACTATAATGCCGCAGACATGGAGCCTTTTCTGGCTTTTGCAGTTTCATAGAGATCACTGCAGTTTTCACACATTAACGTTAGATTACCTGCTATTTTATAAAAATATTCCTATATCTTTCCAGGCATGCCTGCTCCTTCCCGTATTATTTTTGGTATTTATGAAGCCAGCTACACAGACTTCACAGGCAAATGACCTTTAAAAATGAATGAAGAGCTGTAACATTTACATCCTACGTATTTTGCAGCAGAAGAAAAGCTGGTTTCAGGTTCTCCCCTCTCCCTCCCAAACAAGTAAGAATTGTTTCTCTCAAGTCCGTCCCTCTCAGAAAAATCTGACCTACAAATGGCTTTCTCATAACTCAGCAGACTAGGTTAGTCCTCAGATGGATTTATCATTAACCACATAAGCACATGTTGTCCATTCTGTCCAACCTAATGAATGTGCTATAAATAAAATATCTCTAAAAGCAGGTTTCACCATACTTATCCAAGCTGTTGCTGCAAGTCCTTGTAACTCCCAAACCCACTTATGTTACAAACATTAATCACTTGATTATAATTCAAAGCATCAGCTCTCTACAGCTGAAACTCCCTAGCACTTGACTTTGGCTAGACCTCTAACCTCAACTTATCACTTTCAGGCGTACTCCACATTTTCTTCTCCAATCTGTCACTAATGTAGAAAAGACATGGGAAGTCACTTTTGAAAGGTATTTTTAACCTAGGAGTGTCTCATTAAAAGGAGAACTTGGTATGGAAACTCTAAAACAAAACCTTTCCCATTTTACTTGGCATAGCAATCTGAAAATACCAGAGGTGCGTTTCACCACAACCCATGTCATTTAAAACCCAAGCAATGTAAAGAAAAAGGAAATTCTTTTAGAAAAGACACTGTGAGTGTGATTCCTACCTATCCCACAAACATTTTATATGATCATAGGATTATCTGTAGAGCTTTGTATTCTCCATCTTGAATGAAGGAAGCTGAATCAATCTATTAATTCTGACTTGCCTGCTCATTCATTAAGAGTGTACATGGACAGTTTGGGTTGTTTTCTACTTATTTCAGCTGACAACATCAAGATCATATTCCATCTTGACCAAAGTTTTTAAAAGCCTAGAGAAACAAAAGATTAATTGTAGGAAATTATTTTTAAACATCATATGCTTTAGTCTGGAAATAGAAAGACAAAGATAAAACTCCCAAAAGGAAAGCCACAGCTAATGAGAGCCTGAGAGGAAATGATCACACATTCTCAGTTCTTCGGATGGATGTTCTTCTAGCCTTATTAATCAGAAGTTTGTGATGTCAATAAATCACTGAAGTATGATAACAGATGAAGGTGAGTTTAGACGTAAAATGATCCATGGTGAAGGATTACAATAAAGGAGGAAAAGGAGGGGGAGCCAAATACAGTTTTATAAACTGCATCCTCAGCTTGTGAGGACTTGTAGCTAATAAATGTCATTCCTTTTCTACATTATCTAGGAGATTAAGAATGTTTCTCAATGTATAACTGCTGGGAAGCCTCTGTAGCACCTTCTCCAGTTACTCCAGGAGGTTTACATTACATCAGTTGCTTTATTTTTCCATCAATTATGATTTCATTTACAAAGAGGAACTTAAAAGTACCTTTCTTCTTTTAACCTCTTTTGGAGCAAGTAGGCTCCAGCAGCAGAAAAGGAGAATCCAGGCAAAACACTGATGTTTTTGACCTTCCAAGGTTTGTCAGATTCTGCATTGAGATTCCAGCAAGTTTTCTGGTATGACCTTATCTTGCCTGAATGATCATGTGTCACAGAGGTGTCAGCAAGGTCTCTATGCCTCCAATTAGTCTATGTACAGAACTGTTGGTTTCTATATTCAGCAAACCCACCCAGCTACCGATCTACACGTATCACAGTTTGTGGTTTTCAAGGAAAGCATTTCCCAGAGCACTTCAGAAGTAAATAAATGCATTTGAGATGCTATTACTAATGAATCAGTTCCATTCTCTGCCTTCTGCTAGTGGTTTTTATGCTGCAGAAGACAGCCCTTGTCATACAAAGTAAACCAAAACCATGCTTATATACTGCAAATTCAAAATGGAAGGTTATTAAAACGAGGCAGTTTGCCAATAAGGCAAAATATGCCTTGAGCAATGAAAGCCAGAGGCATACCAGGGACCTAGGAGAGAAAGGACAGAAGTGCGCTGGATCCCTTTGAGGATGATTTCAACCGAAATATAGATTTGGGTGCTTCCTGTGTACGTTTTAATCAGTTTTGCCACAACACGGAGAGATCTCCAAGCTGATGCCTACCAAGCTGGCAATGCTACCTCATGCTGCAGGACAGCACTTGGTAGGTAAATGCATCAGCTTAGTCCAGATGCAGCGAAGCTATGCAAGGGACATCATTGCTTCCTGAACTGATAAGCCCTACCGACAGAGCACATTAGCTTGGATGCACTGTGGGTATTGTCTTACTCCGTGTGGAGCCAGCCCAAAAACCTCCATACCATACTGTATAAATTGGGGATTACAGTTGAGTTTCACTATAGTCCTCAAAGCTTCCCTTGCTGGGACTATAGCTGAGGTGTCTCCAGCACCATCTACCCAAACGCTTCCAATTTGAGGTTGCAGCAGATAACTGGAAGATAGATCAGCTGCGGAGTCAAAGGGACAGCTGTTGAAGTGATGAGATATTCCTATAGAAAATAAGGACAACTTATCCCTGTAATGACTGCGTGGTACTCCATGGAATAGCGGGGATGGCATTTCTGTGATTTCTGTACTTGCCAAGGTTTCTCTATGTAGCTATGTTTAAAGGAAAGTACTGAAAACACACATGAATGGACATTAAACTACAGCATTTTTCTCCAGGCTTTCTAAGCCATCATGAGCAAGAACAGGAGACAAGTACATGTTAACATAAATTCTAAGGTGACGTGTAATTTTACACATATAGAAACTGAAAGAGTGGAGAAGAGGGAAAAATAAGAACAAAAGACAACAAGATAAAAAAAAAGAGGGAAAAAAAAAAAAAAGAAAGCCCTAGAAATAAGCTTTAGCAACTGAGAAAAAGAAAGCAGAATACCTGATGTCCACTGTTGCAATCTGAGGTCTGCTGTGAATGGATGCACAAATCTACGGCATGGAAATGAATCAGAATTACTGTCCCAGGGAACACACTCCACTGAAGCAGTCTAACTCATCTCAGGGGGATATGTAAAACTTACAGATCTGATTCTTGCCATATGATTCTTGCCAGATGTCTGGCTATAGACAACTGATCACTAGCAGACTATCTTAAGATAGTCTTCAGCTGAGACACACCACTTCCACCCCGAGAGCACTTAATTCTTAAAATGCAAAGAATTGAGTGCTTGCAATCAGCATAGGAATAACCTTAAATTACACCTTCATGCTACAGAGCCTCTGCTCTTGAAATATGGAGGCAACTCAAAGAAATAAAGGGGTATCCAGGCCCTCTTTTCATTGCTCTTGAATGAAGTATGGTATAGATTTCTAGCTCTGGATTCAGGCCTGGAAGCACATCTGGAAGTGTCTATCCTTGCATACATTAGATTTGTGCTACGGTCAAGAAATCGTGACTTCCACAAATATCATGGATGATGAAGAAGATTCCTGGCCTGAAACTAAATATTATTGTTTATTATGTTACACTGAGACTGACTCCTTAAAAGCTGCTGATACCACAGCCATGAACTGCCAGCTGCAGAGCCTCGGACTGCCATAGTTCCTGTGAAGTCAACTGTTTGAAAATCCACCCCTGCGCTAAGACATCAAAATCTTCGCAAACCACATGGCTCTTCCGCATTTGGCACAACAGCAAAAAATTACATGTATCAACCAGGAGTCACCTCACTGCAATACTCAACCCGTATCCCTTACCTGCAAGAGGGAAGGAATTGCAGCACGAGAAAAGGGGGAGTTTTTGGCGACACACTACGAGACAAAAGAACAAACACAGCCCTTCTCAGCAAGCTCACCTGGCACAGTAGACGTGGATAAAACACTGCTGGCTTCCAGCGCCAGTGTTGTGATGATCGTGAAGAAACCCCCTCCTTGCTGGCATGGCATTTGTTGAATTAAATAGCTAGAAAGACCTTTAAAGTTGGAGGTGGAGCTACCTCTGGTCACAGGAACAGCCACGTCCCCCGCAGCAGCACCGCTGCTAGGAAGCATTACATAAATGAGTTCATGTCAGGACACAGTCAGAAGATGGTCAGAGGCAGGAACACTCCAGCAGGCATTCTTTTTCCACAGCACAGCCAAAAGCAGGCAATTTTTTAAAAGCAGTAAAACACGGCTGTGGTCACAGACACCATTTGATAATAGCAGGATGGCTTTGCAGTCAGTTTGCACCACTGACTCCACCACCACCTTTGCTGCACCGCATTGGTGAAAGTGACATAAATTTTCAACGAACAGTCATTTAAATTAAGGCACACAACCCACTGGCAGACCTTCTGTGGAAACCTCCATGTTCTTGAGGCCAAAGATCTGCTCCCAGATCCAAATCCACTCAGTAGCTACTCAACTACAAACATGTCCCATACGTTAGAGAAGAAAACATGAGATCAAGGATCCTGTTCTTAAAAATTAAAAAGGTAATAATACACAGAGGAACCATGAAAGACTTCATCCCGTTTGCATAGCACTGCTGATGCTTTCTCATTTCTAACGGTGATTACAGAGGAGAAAGAAACAGAGAGTCCCATGGAAGCGCAGACTTTGTGACTCAAGGGGCTCAGCAAGGAGAGTGTTTGCTCTGTCAGGAGCCCACCAGGCAGGAGCAAGGGTTCCCAAACCATTCAGGGCATCCCAAGCCCAGAACTGGAAATGCTTATGGTCCTGGAAACGAGCAGGAAAATTGTACTGTGACACCAAAAAAGGCTTCACAAATGGGAAACTTTGGGAACTGCTGCTCTAAAGGGGCTTAGTTAGTTGCTGGTAGTCATGGCTTGTTAAGGGTTAATTGACTGTATTCAAAATCTGTGTTGCATTTCTACCCTTAGGAAGGTGTTGAATTTGAGCAAGAGGCTTAACATACAAGCAAGTTGCCAGAAAAAATAGGACAAATAAAACCTATCTGACCTCCCTGAAGCTTATAAATTCTGCCCCAACTTGTCATCAGATGGCAAACCCTTCCCAGTAACTACAGCATGCATCAAAACTGGTCGTTGCAAAGAAACATGGTCATGCTTTGTGAGAAATGGCATGTATCTCTCTATTTATAACACAGCTCTTTTTGAGTTTCAGCCATTAACCATTGGCCCATCTGTATATCCAGAACTCGTTCTTGCTGACATGTTCTGGACTCTGAGCTAAGATTCCTGAATCAAATGCCCCTTCTTCCTGACTTATGCCATGGTAACACTTCAACCTGAAATCCCCAGTGCCTCACAGAGGAATGTTTCTTTCCACCGTGCAGTAGTACAGCTCACAATGAATGCCGATGCTAAGCTCCCGTATACTGCTATTTCTGAATAATGCTTTTCGGGTTGGGCTGGCTAGATGAATACATGGCTAGATATGGGCATGGAGATATCATGATACAAGAAACTCAGCCAGCTGAGAATATCACTGCACATCAAACCTCTCCTCCACCATCTAGTCCAGCTTCCCAAAGAATTCTGAAATAACTTCTGTGCCCTGATCCTCATCTTTGTCGTCTGGACCCAGGACATCTCCAAGACATACTAAAGGTCCAGAAGAAGACAATGGTAAGCAACTATGATCTTCTGGCTCGATGGAAAGAGAAATAAGGGTCTCATCAAAATGCTGGAATGAATTCCTTTAGGAACTGCAGACTACTTCAAAGCCCATCCCCTTTCACTAAAAGTTCACAATGCAATTCTTTAGCATCTCCTATGTGAAATAAAATACATAAGAGGATACACATTTCACAAAAATCAAACCACCTTAAAATCCTATCAAAATAATATGCTGCACTTCAAACACTCCTCCCCAGAGGGGAGGCTGTGAAAACAATAGTTGAAAGATGTATAATCATTTTGCTTAATGCACTACTGGAAGATGTTCAAATGCTCGTCTGATGAGTGCAGGAATAGAACAGAAAATAAAATAGTTCAGTTCAGGCCAGGTCAGGTGATCTTCCCAAACATTCCTCCTATCCATTTTCTGAAGAAGCACAAAACCCAAGAGATTCTGAATGCAAACTGCTACTCAGAAGGGAGTATGATACAATAATAAAAAACAACACTCACATTTAGAATAATATTAAAAATTAAAAGCCCTTAGTGAAATCCAGTAGCTGCTTGTATGTATGCCCCCAGCTCACTGCAACACAATGCTTTTCTGTAACTCTGGAAGATTTTAGGTGGTGGTAAATAAGTTGATGCTCTCTGCACACTACATATATTTAAAAGAGGTAAATAGGCCTATCACCACATTAGAAAGGAGTAAATAGGCCTATCATCACATTAGAAAGTGGTAAATAGGCTTGGCTGCTTCACATCAATCCCAGGGAAAAACAGAACAGCTATGCTGGGACTCAACAGATAAATAATTAATGTCCCTCAACAGTGGTTAATGGAAAAGGGATCTTGGGAAATTAATCCAGTCTCAAATTTTGATAAGCCTAAAATGAGATGGATAAAAGTAATAGGGCTGATGCTTCTGAAAAGCACCAGACTTCAATTATTGAGTAATAAACTTGACTGGTTTAAAACCAACACAGTACAGTGTCGATGAATTGGAGACCAGCTCACTGATACCTTTCCAAATGAAATAGTAAACTGCAACTGTTCACTCAGTGAGTGATTCTGCCTTACTAGTTGCTATTTAATATTTTTACTGCTGACATGGAAGAAAAAGTTAAATTATTACTTAGTAAGTTTGTGAAAGTTTGGGGAAGTGGTATGGAATGAAGAGAATAATAAACCAAAGCCATCCAGAAAGCAATACAGTAGACTGCACACAAGCCAACAGTATGAATTTCAGCACAGACATATGCAAAGTCCTGAATGTAAGATTAAACAAACAGTGGAGATCTTGCTTCTCAGATGTGAGAAAGGAGGCCAGAAGCAACCTGGAAAAAGCCTAGCAAGTTACAGAATCCAATTGGTTTAATATGGACTACCAGTCTGACATCTTCAGCTTCAGCAGGATAATGCATGTATTAGAGACGTAAAATCAAGTAGAAGCAGCAAAGAAATTACATATCATCCCAATTTGGCATTGGTGCAACTGCTGCTGATATTCAGAGCCTATTTTAGAGGCCGCAGACACTAAGAAATGGGAAAGAATTCAGGGAAAAGCCACAAGAATACATGAAGAATCGGGAAACTTCATTCCGGAGAAAGACATGAGGAGATACACCTCTTTAATTTTACAAAGAAAAGGCTGAGAGGTTTCTTAATCACAGATTATAAGTATTTAAAGAGAGAATAAAAATTAGCTAAGGCAGTGTCTTCAGCCTTAAGAGTAAAAGATCTAGCAATGGCCAATAGCTAGAAGTTGAATCTAGACATTCAGAACAGAAATAAATCCAGTTTCTTTGACAACTTTGCGAGGGTTGTGGGATACTCACAGTCACTGGGAATCTTCAAATCAACTTTTTAAAAGTTTCACTCCAGTTCAAAGAGCAATTAATTGAGGGAGGTCTTATGGCCTCTTAGTCTTAGTAACCTATCAATTGACAGGGCTTCAAATACTTCTGTGGGAGGCTATTTTACAACGTAATAAATGTCAACTTTGGGAAAAGCTTCATGGGATTCTGCTTTTTTCTTTAACACACTACTAATGACCACACTGAGTAACTGATTCCCTTGTTTTCTCTTCTCATCAAAGGACAATTAAAATAATGATCTTTCAGCAGTAATAGATAATAACACCTTTTCTAATACTTGTAAAGAATGATCAGAGGATGAATCAAGCAATTAATTCTTAGTTCTTAGTCATTCCTCCTACTCAAGTCCCAAACCAATGTTCACTTAAGCGCAGGAATATGTGATGAATGTTTCCTTCAGTCAAGCACTGGAGAAGGAGAAGAAGGAAATTTGGCATTTGTGACTCTCAGACTGCCATATTTTATGGTATCTCTACCCAAACCAGAAGACTCCACAGAGAAAACTGAGATTCTTGCAGGGGCTAAAATTAATGTGCTCCTGTGGCTAACGCCCCCTCTCTCTCTCTCCATCCTCACCTGCTTTTTGGCTGTGGCTTGTCCCTTTTGTCACTCATGCTTTAATTTGCCTCCTGATCATAATCCTGCTATTTAGAGTCTAAGCACTGTGCATGTTTCCTTTAGACCACAAAGAAGCAACCCCATTGTGTAAATGAAACCCATTACGACATTCCCTGCCCCAGGGAGTTCACGACACAGAATATAAACCAGCCTTGTCGAACTGGTGGCCTGCGAACTGAATCCAGCACAGACAATCCCACTGTATTTCTTCCCCAGCCTCGCAGGAGACACGCACGGTGATGTAGCACTCCTGGGGCAGCACAGAAATGCCTGATGGATGAACACCGGGCCTTACAACTAGTGACGGACAGTGCCAACGGACGCATTGCGAAACGATAGCAAAATCGCTCTGCGTTTCCTGTATCTCTCTCCCTGCCCCTCTTTCCAGATGTGGGATGGGGTTACCTCTCCAGCTTCTTCTGCCCAGATGTGTGCAGCAAGGCAAGCTGCCTTGCCCCATCCCTTTTCCCAGCCAGCACCATGCCCTCCTCCCCTCAGCGGGACTGCTGAACAGCCACCGTCCAAGTCAAGAGGTGACAGATGACCCAGGGCACTGAATCTCCATTCTCAAAGCAATGATGATTGTCCCCAAAGGACAGCCTTGAAATGCAGCTTTCACTGAGTAAATCCCAGGCCTCTGCAAACAGGCTGGGGAACAGCAGATTTAATAAGGAAACAGAGACCCTACAACTCCCTATTGTTTCACCAGCCCTCTCTCTGAAATGTTTAATAGTACCAAGATACTTGCTAGAACCACAATACATGTTCAAATACCAGTACAATGAAACAGCATGTTTATGGGGTCAGCCAGGAGGCTCTGATATGGAGATTCCAGTGTGTGGGCAAAGTTGGACCAACATTAGATAAATAAGTGGGAGAGGCTGAATAATAGTGGAAACCAAGAGAACTTACGTTTGCTCTAAATGGTGGACCTCATGGACCTAGATTTCAACGTGAAGCGTCTACAGACAGGTGTAATCACTAGGACCCTAGGTAGGGCCCCCAGATTGCACTTTTTGGCACCATTTTCTGTGATTCTGATTTATCCAAAATTTGCCAGATCAAAAGTTGTTAGTATTAGTGCTTTGGACAGCATGATCTCTTCCAAGATGAGCACCATCCCAGCACTGAGCTTACATCATAGCCAACCCTCCTTCCAAATCATTAATAAGGATCTTAAGCAAAAACAGTTTAACATTGTTCCCTACTGCTCCCCTGAGGTATCTCCCACTAAGTGTTGGCATTTATTCATCACTATGTGTTTCTGGTCCCTCCAGCCTGTTTTCAGTCTGTTTTATAATCTTCAACTCCAGTCAATCTAAATTAATTTTTCAGCTCAGTCTTCATGAAACAATACATTAATTGCCTCAGTACATGAACAGACATCTTATTTACACAGATTAAATGACCACATTCTTTTCATCTACTTGGTCTGCAGTTGGATCAAAGTAAGTGATTAAGTTACGTCTGGATTTGCTTCTTACAAATCTATGCTTCTGTCATTCATGTTCCTTTTCAATGGTAAAGTTAACTTGTGTAGAGGGTCTGCATACTTCCTACATGCCACTAAAGGAATTTAATTAATAACTAAAGTGTGCTCCGAGTCACACAGAAAACTCAATAAATTTCTTCACCAGGGATGAGGTTTGCTTTAACTGCTTACAGATTTACTTTGGTTAGTATTTTCCCCATTATTCTGTTACGACAAAATTCACCCCTTTCTTTTTCCATCATTTACATTCTGTTTTGGCAACTATCTTGAGGGTTAGCTAACATACACATGTGAATGCATGGCACAACAAATTCTTCTTCTTTCCTTATTTCGACTGTTTTACTAGAGATGGAAGCCAAAGTTATTGGATAGTTACAAGCTCTTTTAACGATTGTTGTTTATCTGTAAAGACCAATACAATGTATTTTCCTCTGTCCTCTGGTTCTTGTTTGATTCTCCTGTTTTTCAGAGATAACTGTATGTGAGCCAGCTCCTTGACTAATTGCAATAAAAACATAGCAGGCAGATCTGGTTTCCCAAGTTTTATTTCTAAGATTTTCCTGTTTCCCGTATCCCTGAAACTCGTCTTACAGAGGTCGTATTCTGCCCCATTCCCAATGTATTCAGTTAATGTTAGTGTCAGGACATAGCACAGAGGTTCGGTAAACCCAGCAGTACTGACTTAAAGTTCTCATTCTGTGGGGCTTCCTAATGCTGTTAGACAGTTTGAGGTCTAAAACGGGATGAAAGGAGACAAGGCGAGGTAAATATGTCACTTCCACTCACAGCTCTGCTTATGGATGTTTCCCAACTTGGTGAAAGTCAGCTAACCCACAGGAACAGCAGTAAGGTATCTTGGCACATGAAAAAGTTAGTGCCTAGAGCCACTCTTTGCAGAGAGCAGAACTCTTTTTGCACCGCATATAATGGGGGTCACTCCAGTAATAAGAACAGGATTTTGGATCAGTTTAATGTCTGAATCATCAACTTTTTGTGATTAAAGCGGGGGATCAGGGTCATGAAGAAAGAGCTCTTCATTTCTTTGTGTCATTCCACTAAACATAAATGTGAATTTCCATCAGCAGAAATGAAATAGCTGTTTCAACAGAGTTCTTGAAATTTAGAGACACACACACACCCAAAAAAAAGCCAAACATCTGAGCAGGAAAATGATGTAAATTGAAGAAAATTAAGTGGCTTCTACAAGGGGCCCTACCCTTTTAAAGCAGCCAGCCTGCTCCAAAAAGCGATGAAGAGAACAGCTTGTTCCAGCTGCCCTGTGACTCAGACTGGCATAAATGTAATAACTGGCCAGGGCAGTTCTGGGACAGCAAAGTGAGGGGAAAATACAGGCCAAGTACTGCCTTGGTTCAGAAGATGTGAAATTTTCAACTGAACACCAAGCTATTGAACATCTCTGGCTCCCTACTATGTCCCACCAGTCAACGTATCTCCTGTGCACATATGCAAGTGAAGCACAAGCACAGAGATAAGGGTAGGCAAGTATGAGCCTAATGGTCATAATTGTATCTGAAATACTTATATCTGAAAACCTCATCATTTACTTGGGTTCTGAAAAGAGAACTGAGCACATCTGAAAATATGGCGAAGATCTTCAAAATGACCAGTCCTTTAGGGAGCTTCAGGCTTGGGCTGTGGATCATAAGAGAGGATCTCAAAGAGACACAGTTGTGGAGTCCAGCAGTGATTGTTTGATGAGGTGAGAAAAGCAAGACAAAAAAGATCAAAATGGACTAGATAAGTCTCTTGTTATCTGCATCTGTGAC
The DNA here is from genome assembly GCF_000690835.1 of Fulmarus glacialis. NCBI lineage: Eukaryota > Metazoa > Chordata > Aves > Procellariiformes > Procellariidae > Fulmarus > Fulmarus glacialis. Next base: position 23,145 of record NW_009206518.1, on the reverse strand, counting down.
TCTTTTGCTATCAGCATTGTGACACTGAATTATTTGCCTCTGTTGCCTTGACTAAGACCCATTCAAATGAGAAACAGCAGATCGCAAGCAATTTGTTAAAATCTCTGAGTGATGGTAAAGATCACCGACTGAGGGTGGAGTGCAGCAAGGTGAATGGCATGATGAATGGCAGATGACAAACATCCACCTTTCAGATGAACTTCTATCTGTGCACGTCCATGGACTCTCTCACTACACCTCATCACATCCTACTCTTTACTTCACTTACCTTCATCACTGTCCCGGAAAGTATCCTCACTTCTTATTTTTTTTAAATAGAGAGCTGAAGCAGAGAGGTAATAGATGACTTGCCTAAGGTCACCCAGCTCTGCCAAGTTTTCCAGCACTGATGCAGGCAGAGTCTTCCATCACTTGCACTTTTGGAGCTGCAGACAAATCTTATGGCTGGTTGCTCTTTAAGAAAGTGCTCAGAGCTCTGCTGCTCCCTCCCCTTATGACAGCCGCTACATCACCAGGCATTGCAAAACCTGTCACGAGGAGGCAGAACAATTAAGGGCATAAGTACCAGCGTCAGACCTTGTGAAGGTGCTTCAGGTTTCATGTATGTGCTCTAGGAGCTGCCAAATTTAAAGACACTCAAGAAGATTTTCGCAGAAGTATTCACAGAGACAGCCTGTCTCCACATGTCTATCAATAATGCTCAAATGTCAACACTTCCAGGCTAGGATCTTAAGATGCCCTCACCTGCTACAGGGTTGCTAATGGCCATTATCCCTGTTTCATAAATGGGGAAAGTCAGGCACACAACAATAAAACAGTTCTTCTGCAGTAAATCACAGATCAGAGTTGGAATTAAAAAAAAAAAATTAAATCCTGGCTCAAGTATCCTGTATTATCTACAAAGTGATCGAACCACTCCTCTCAGAGTTTTCTCTTCCATTACCTCTCCGTCAGCCCCACCTTCCTCGGATTGCAAATCATTTCTTCCTCGGATTGCAAATCATTTCTCCCTTTGCTATTGTCGGTTCCCTTCCTAGAGTCTTTCCCACTGTCCCTCTCCCAGCAACGATCCCTTCCTCCCAGTTCTGCAGCTTTTCCCTAAATTTCATTGCATCAGGCCATCTCTCTTGGACCAGAACTGCTTCTCAGGAGGGGAACAGGCAGCTGTCGGTGGCTGGAAAGTAGCCAGCAGGCTCCCCGTTCCCCCCAGCTGTGCTGCAGGAGGATGCTGAGTGACGATGGCAGCAGAGAGAGCAGTAAGAGGCCTTGGCTGCCTGTTCAGTACCCTGGAAGCAGCCCCTAATCACTGGAAAAGGGATCTGAAGGAGAAAGGTTGCTCCCCCTGGCCTCACCCAAATGATATTTCATCCGGCATGAAGGAGATGTTGACAGAAGGGTCTGTGTGTCACTGCAGGTGAGAGATTCTTGGCCGGTGGGGATGTGCCTCCACCAGCCACCTCCACTCCAGCAAGAGGGTAGACAACTATCCGAGGCTCCTGCTCACCCATAGCCAGAGGTTGAACACACAGTATTTCACTCTGCTCATAAAAAGGGCTGTCAGGTCAAGCAGAGGGAGGGCACGGGCAGGACAGCCAGCTCCCTTGTGTTATGTGGAAGGAACGAGGATGAGGAGCAAGTTTATTTATGGCACTGCTGCTCTGATTTGAATGCACAGGGGTTTGAAAGTATAAAGTTTTCATGTTAATTTGTTTTTAAACTCAGGAGGAAGAGTTGGACTTACTGCTTGTGAGCATATCACTGACCTGCTCCTTGGGTCTATTAATCTATGACGTCCTCCTCCAGTGCGTCTCTCCCAGGATATACTTCATTAGCTGAACCTAACTACACACAATTTGCTCTCAGGACCCACAATGGTCAAATAATGGGACCAGTATGGTATGCAACCTCAGGGAAATGGGTTTGAGCAGAGCATGCAAGCCTGCCTTCCCAAGCAGTGCATCTCCAAGTGATGAAATGCAATGCTATCAAATATCATTACAGAAAGCATGAATAAATAAAACATGAGGGTGCCTCTTAAAAATAAATGTTGCTCCATGATCTTTTTCCCAGAAGAATGAAGTTTCCAGTGTGCTAGCTCTCTCTGCGTGTGGTATCACATACTACATGGTCTGTTCCCTATAAGCTCTCAACATATGCTATGAATCTGCCGCTGCAGTACAAGTATTCTAAATCAGATGCTTATTCCTTCTTCTGATCTTTTGCAGTCACACGTACATACATCGGATTTTGCCACAGGCTATCTATCATTTCTCCCTTTCCAGCATCTGAAACGCATGACCCACAATTTGGTTTTTTGTGTGTTTTACTGCAGTTTCCACATAACCACACAGGAAACTTTAATTCTCACCTTATGAGGCCAAGCACAAACACGTCACTGGACACAGGCTGCAGTTCTAATCCTTGTCTTTCAGAAGTGCCATGGCTGTATCTCTGACCACCGACAGGCTGTATTTCTCACAACTGATGGAAATATCTGAACCCAATTCCATTGCAAAGCCTTACCCTTCATGTTCACCTGCATCATTTTACACCTCCTACCCCAAAGTAACACCTAAAGTCATTAGGCAATTGCTGCCCTCTGCCTCTGAGCTCTTCTCGTTTCAGCTGTGGATTAAGCACAGTGGGGGTGCATGGGGTGGGCATTTTCCATCCCTGTAGCGCAGCCAGCTCTGCAAAGGCATGCACCACCCTGTAACGACCCACGGCACGCTGCGGGCTTGTGTTGCACTGGGCCGGGGTTGGGGATGAATAAACAGTTTCTCTGCAGGTATTTTAGTCAAAAAGACCAACCTTTAACACAGGTCAGAACATGGTGATGAGATACAGGTCTCCTGCGGGCACCAAGGGGAAGCAGCCCCATCCACTGCAGACCCATCATGTCTCAAGGCTGAGACTTGCCCCTCTTATTCCTCCCTCTCATCCCCTTCTACTCATTCACCAGGAATTCACCATGCCTGGCCCCTTCTCCATCCCAGACCAGCGGCAGACGCAGCTGGTTGGCATCATCCACCTTCCAGCTGCCTCTGTTTAAGGCCACAAAAAGGAAAAGGGGCTGTGGGTCACCCCAGCCCTGGCTTACTGCTACCACCTACCAGCTGTACAAACCCTCCTGCCTCAAGGATTGACGTAATTTGGCACAGCGCTCACCAGAATGGTGCTGTCTGTACACAGGCATGTTTAATACCTCACCAAGTGATCCTGATTCAAGCAGGGCTCACCCACCGCCATCTGACATCATATTACATGTGCCTCATCCTCTCTGACGGCACATTTCTGTTTACGGTAAGGGAATGTGACTCTTCCAGGAGGGCATATCCCAGGCACAGGGAGATTTCTAGCGGGGATATGCCCTCGCTGGTTGGATGCAAGAAGACGGAGGATTTTTTAGCTCTCTGGAAAGGGACTAGCTGGGAAGTGGTGACAGAGAAATGGTCGTGTAAAGTACCCACCCTGTGCATGGAGCAGATGGCACAGAAGCATCGGAGGAGCCCTGTAAACAACCAGTTAAGCTCTAGCCACAAGCTGTTTCAGCTGCTTCAAATACAGCCTGTATCACCTTCCAGCTGAGGCTGGAAAACATCAGGTCTGCTCTGCCTGCGGGGCTTTGTGAATTTGTATATTCTGAACTATTGCCAGGAGTAACTTTGGTGCTGGAGGGATCAATGCTGGGCCCTGTGCAGCGCATCAGTAAGGCAGTGACTTATCCATGGAGGAGGGAAGCTGGGGAAATTCCCTCCCACTCTAAACTATTTCTTGGCTCTTTACATTAGTTATCAGCCCTTGGGAATACATTTTCCTCTCCCTGTACTTTTCTGTGGTCTGCATTATCATTTGCTAAATATTAGCACGTGCTATTTATCATGAGGTCCGCAACCCTCGTCCACTCCAGAGAGTCTGTGACTAAGTCACAGTAATAAATTTTCTAATATTCTATGGGCTTTATAGCACTAAGAGGCACACAGCTGAAATTATTATCTCAGAGCCTTCAACCCCTAATCTCACAGTGAAACCTTAGTCACCAAGGGCAGGGAGGATGCACACGAATGCAGGTTGTTTATACTCACAACGGATTCAGGCTCAGGCTCCAAGTCTGCTTACTAATAATGATGATTACTTTGGCTCCACTGGTTTTATAACATGTTTGAAAGGCTCAGAGAAACCACATTATCTGCAGCTCCCTTTCAACAGCATGTTTGGTTCATAAGAGCTGCTAGGCAAGCAAAGGAAACAGGGTGTGTTTGTGGACTGGGAATCAGTTATAATAACATCATAGTGATCAAAATGAACACCACGGTCTACAATTACTGGTGTTCCTCTGTGTTTATTGCAGAATCATTTGAGACCTGACTCAAAACCTGTTGACTCCACTGAAAGATTTTGCAGCAGGTCCTAGGACCCGCTTGGACAAGACGTCATCCCTTACTGACCTGCTTTGCCCAGCGTGTTCGGGGAGTTTGGCCTTTCTCCCTGCAATAGCTGTTGTCTAAGAAGGGATTCAAACCTTGACTAGAAAGGTTACTCCAACACCTCCTCATTTCTGAGCCCCAAAGCCCCTTTCAGACTCATTCTTGGTTAATGACTAGAAACGCTTTCTCCTGGCTACAGGATATGATCCCAAGCACCTTCAAAGCAAAGCAGAGTTCAGACTGAACTGGGAACATTTAATAAAGAGTATTAGGGGTTTTTTTTATTAAAGAAATAAATTAAATGCTACTTGAATGTACATGTCCAAAAGAAACACTGGTCTGAAAAGTCTGTATTTTTCAAAGTTATCAAATTAGCCCAGCTTGGTTTCCACCGCCAATCTAAATAATGGTGGATGTTGTCCAACAACTTCTTTTTCCTTCCAAACAGGCTGAGAAATGTCGGGCAAAGTCATTAGTATCAGAGAGGAGACATCCTCCTGCCCTGAATGTACCAATAGCAGTACATGGAGCAGTGGCTGCCCTCTGAGAAGGGGAGCCCAGGAAAAGGAGAAGAGGAGACTCGTTAAGTGGCTGAGTGTGCGGAGGAAACAACTGGCATTAGCAGGTTTTTCTTTGCAACCTCATGGCAACAAAAACAAGAGAAAGAACTAGACAAAAATATTTGAGAACAGACTAAGAGCAAAAAATGGGGTGGCTTCCCCAGCAGCGGCAGGGCACAGCCCCCTCCTCTATCCCTCTCCTGCTCTCCCGCTATCACGGCAGCCAAGGCAGAAAACGCTCCCAATTTCAGGGTTCGCTCCCAAGTTCATCCTCTGGGCAATGCAAGACTCACTCTCCATCGCACAAGGGCCAGACTGTCTCAACGCTTCCCCTGTAAGAGATTGTTTTGCAGCCCCATGGCTCTTTCTGGCAGGAAAGCTGTCCTGATCTGGAGCAGGGATGTTTCTAAGTATGCCAGGCTCCTGAATGCAGTAGCCTGTTATCCCAGAAAGACTGAAGAATAAACAAAGAGGGGCTGGAAGAATAATGATCAATAAACCTCCTTGATCTGGAGGTCAAATGCAGGGCATATCTATATTAATAAACTAAAGGGCTCAAGCACTGGCTTGCAATTGTACGTATGTTGTAACTAACAAAATTCCCGGAGATATTTTGGCCTGTGCCCACCCAAACAGCACCCTGGCATGGTCCAGGGGACAGCACGGCCAGGGGACTTTTCACTGCAGACCGTCTGGGCATAAAGAGTTTGTCTCGTCAAATGCGAGCCATGCCGTGCCACTTGCCCTTAGGGCCAGAGAACATTTTTACTGCACAAGTGTAGCCCACGGGGACTCTCTCCTAAATAAATGTCCAAACTGGCGCAGAGCAGCGGCTGCTGCAGTGCGAATGGGATGCCTGGCAGGTCGTAGCTGCCTCCTCGATGTATTCAGACTCATCCCCTGCCCTCTCTGCTGCCTGAGAGATGCAAAGGGAGCAGAAGACGCTGGGGGCTGCAAGTCGGGAGGATTCCCCCTGGCACGGGGATTTCCTACTGGTGGGCACCGAACCAACACCAGTAGCTCCCAGGATGCCTCCGTGGTGCAGGGACAGTGAAGTGGCCAAGCCGTGGCACCTGGCAGGTGGTGCCGACAGGCTCGGAGCCAGCTGGAAGGGGCTCTAATTAGGTTGTGCTGGCTTCTGCCAAGATCAGGGCTGGGTAGTCCCTGGAGAGCCTCCCAGGCCGTGGGGTCTAGCTGGAAGCCGCATGTGCCAAACGCTCTGCTTCGCTGGAGAAAAGAGAGTTTCCCTGTGTTACTGAGGGTGCTCACTCCACCGGAGCATCCCTGGTCCTTTCTCCAAGGTGACACAGGTTGTCCAAGCAAGCAGCTCCTTGTGCAGTCAGAACATGTCCTCCAAATCAGGCAGGACCTCCCATGCTCAAATAAGGCTGTTGGGGTAACACACCTCCAGGCACGCCAGGCCATGCCGTGGTCAGCTGTGCCCTGGCAGCGCAGGGTGCACACGGGACAGCCGGGCAGCCAGAAGGCAGGAGGGTTATGGAGGTGCTCGCAGCTCTGCTGGTGTCACTCCAGCTGCTTTCATGTGGACAAACATCCCACAGAGCTGGTGTGCAAAGTATGGACCTGCCGGAGCACTCTGCACTACTACAGTGCATAAATATCACCAGGTGCTTTTGACTGTGGAAAGTTGTTATTCTTGGGTGGCTACAAAGCATTTCTGGTTGCAAATTATCATGTTTTCCATGTTATAGACTCTAGCCCTAACCCCAAATCCTTGCTTCTGAGCTGGGTAAATTTCCACTGAAATAAAAAGAAAGGGAAACCTTTTCTTTTATCACTAACTGAGAAAAGGAAATGCCCTTCAGAAGGACATGGATTCCTCTGATGTCTCAAAATAGAGAAGAGGCTCTTTGCTCTCCTGTGCCATAAGAAGGGTAACACTGCCATGTCCATTTTTGAGATCCATTGTTTTCGAAGATGGCTAAAAACAAGAAATAAATAGCAATACTAGCCTTCTCTCTCTTGCATTCTTCTGTCCTCCACAGGGACAGCTGCCAGAGCAATTAAACTATATTAGGACCACTGCATCCCTTAGAAAAAGATAAACCCTTCCCAGGGTTTCATCTTCACACAGTGACAAGAAGGGGGGGAGTCAGCATTGGATTCAGACACCCGCATTTAGGTGTCTGCAATGTAAATGTCCACATGGGTATTAGGTGTGTGAGCTCCCATTATTATCAGCACTGATCTGGTCTTCACAGTCTGAGAATAATTCAGCTGGTCAAACACCCACGATCCAGTTAAACATGAGTGTCCAGGGCTTTTGGAAGGCCCTAGACTGAAACGTCAAAGACAGGGTGTGCAAATATTAGGCAGGACCTATAAATAAAACAAATTGTCTACAATATCATTATGTGCATGTATAAGGGCAGCTCAGCTCTAGGTATCTAGTCAGTACAAAACCAAGTTTCCTTGGCTCACTAGCTACAGCAGGAGCTTTGATATCTCATTGACCTCTGGACAGCTACATTCAGTATGAGAATCAAAACCTGAACCCCATCCTGCACTACTGGGTACAAACCCACTGAAGGACAAGAACCCTTTAGAAGAGACATTATTTCCTGAAAGCAGATATTATTGAACTACATACCTAATTTTTGTCTTTTCTGGTAATGAGATATGAAACTGTCAAAGACTGGCAAGTTTAAAAAGAAAAAGATTTGAAGCAATTTAGTAAACTTATAATCAACAAGGTGCTAGAACTTCGTTTAAGTATCATGAGGTTTGAAGACTCAGGAAAGTAATGACAAACAGTCGTTGAAAAAATGTGATTTTGTAGAAAACACATTCAAGGTAAGAATTATCTGACCTAACTTAGATGTCAACAATGCAAATATTCACACTTGGTCTAGTCACCATGAGTTCCTTTAAAAACAAAAGAGAGAAATAAGCACTTGTAAGGTACCTGAGGTATCTACTTGAAAATGAGATGAACTGCAACCTAGAATGCCTATTTCTTTTCATACTGACTACAAAGGGAGGCCAGCATATCTAGTCCATATGTAGCTGATTATACTGTAGACGGCTACATCTGGCCAGCATTAGAGTGTGTTTAATAACATACCTATTTGCAACTGCATTCCTATTCAGATCAATATGTCTATGCACTCCATCCCTCTACTTAGGATTGCATCCACTGCTAGTCCAAACCTTTAGTCTTGAACTTCAAAAGCATCTGTAGGCTGGACCCAGCTACACTGAGATCTACGACTCGCTCAGTAAGGTCCCTCAGGAAAACACAACTCGCCAAGCCAGGACAAGAGACCTGAGATGCAGTTAGAGACATGGCGTTCCCTCCAAGAAGTCTGCAGAGCAGCACTTACAGAGAAACAGAGAGGAATCATTACAAGTCTCTTCACTTCGGAAAATATTTTTGCCCTAACCAAAATGTCAGTGCTAATGATTAAATACATTTCCTTGAATAAAACCTATCTGCTCAAGACTTCAGGAAACACATTTACAAAGAGCCATCATGCCAAAAAGTAAAGCAGTTCACATGATCCTGAATTTAAGAGTGAGCCAGCCTCGCATATGTAAAGAGCTGGTGAACCTCTTTGCAGTCTGGGACAGGTAAATCATTTCTTGCACCAGACTAGCTTGAAAGTCAAAAAGCCTGGCTTAGCCATGAGTGTGTTGGCATCCCAGGGTATGGGGCGCAGTTTCTTGGCCAGCTGCAAAAGGAACGTAAGTCAGTCATCCAGATCTGTAGAGCAGCAACTTGCACTGTTATTAGAAGCCTGCCTCCCCATCTGGAAACTAAATGCAAACATATGCATATGCCTAAGTGTTGCTTAAGAGAAAATCACTACCCTGACAATGCTGAATGGGAACAGGAAGGAAAGAAAAACAAAAAATATAGGCCAATATCTGTGCCTTCCCCGTTTCATTTTCATTACTGTCAGAGGCACCCTCATTTTTAATTAAGCACAACTTAGGGGACAAAGAATGATGAGGTGAGGAAGGAAAGAAAATCCATTTGTTTGTTAATACTGTAATAGCCTAAGAAACATCCAACAGAAAATATACATTACACATGTTCCAACTCCAATTTAATAGGTCACTCAACCCTCTCAAAAGAGAGCGACAACACAGCACCAACATCCTATACTTCATTCTTCACCGATACCCAAGGCATCTGCAGATGGTTTTGATAATCTCTAATAGCACAGAGGAGAAAATTTGCCTTGCTTACTCGTGGGAATCAGGTACAGCTTTCACACAGTACAAGTCAGACCCTTTGATCAATATACAGCATGTTAAAAAATGTGTGTTAGCATGTAATCCTGGGATAAATCCTGGATGGTTTGGTTTTTTCACTGAAAAAACACAGGGGAGAAGAGAATTTAATAGCTGTTATTTTTCATAGTAATATGAATTATAACAATACTTCAGAAGAAACAAAAAAATGAAGGAGAAATGTGAGACAGTCATTGAATTCATGACTGAGTGAATTATCGTGACAACAATGGATATGTCAGGCAGGAGTTTAACACCTGATCTTTCCAAAGCTTCATGTCAATAAAGTTCAACAGCAACGTTAGGCACTGAAAGCAGAGACTCATCACATCTGTGTGATTATGTCTGCACTAGACGCATAAACTGAAGGCCCAACGGAGGTGGTGAGGCTGCTGTTCTCTCATGCCAGATGCTGAGCAAACAACCCTAGGACCTGCAGCCTAACCATACAGGGCAGGAGGAAGGCAAGTGACTGCCCAGTACCAAAGAGCTGGTGACAAATCGGGTCTAAGAAGAAAGCGTCTTGGCCTTAGGCCAGCGTCCATCCACTGGGCAATGCTAACTACCACACCTGCCCAAAAATAGAGGCAACACCTTGATAAAGGGGAGGGGGAAGAAATGTGCTGGGTTGTGCCCTTGCATAAGCTGACCCATTTTCTTTCTAAGTTTTCAAGCACCCTTGTAAAAAAGACAAAGGTATATTCCAAGAGGTGTTTTTTTCTTCTAAAGGAAATCCCACAAGAATTTAATCAAAGCTTGAAGCAAATAAATATGATCTAGGGACTAGATAGAGCAAGTCCCATCTACAAACTGGTCCCTGATACATATTCCCCGGGTCACTGCAAGCTACGAGGATCCAAAATGAGGCAACTTTTGACCAGCTAGGGAACAGGTCTGTTGGACTCCAGATGGAGCTGCGTACCAGGTATCTTCCTCTCCCCGAGGCTTTGATTTGGACTGCAATGGAGTGACACCCATTCAAAAAAGAGACCTCCAAGTCTCTGCCCTCACTCCTTCGCTCCTTCCCCTGAAGGCAGCGACACCAAAGGGTCCATCTGCTTCATTAACCAGCCTCCAGAGTTTTTGCAGGCAGCTGTGAGATGGCTTTTAAAGATAAGAGATAGCCCAGGGTTAGGAATTTAGTTAAATATCTTCTAAAGGGATTTTAGTAGGATTTGCTTCATTGTTTATATTACGCAGTATCAGTCATCCTTAAGGCCCCAGGCTTTTGTATTAGTAAGGCTGGGAACACAACTGGCCAGCAAGGGATGCTGCTACTGTCCCCCATGATCCTGTTTTCCCCACGCAGAAATGCTTCTCTATTCTGACATTCAGAAATTGCTACTTTGCTTGGCTCAGTTCACCTAAATGAGGGAAAATAAGTGAAATCCTGAGCAGCAGGATACTTGGGACTGAAACTCCAGAGAGTGAGCTTTTCTTCCTGGTAGTAGTGCTGGTACTGCATGATGCCGAAATAACAGCCGTTGCTAATATACGGCAAAGAAATTGTAAGTCTTTGCTGGCCCTCAGGGGAAAAATAATCATAAGCCTGCTCCGTGTTTGTTAAAAGATATAGGTAATTGTGGAAAAGTGCAACAAAAAGACAATTGAGCGACTGGACAGGTTGATTTATGAGGAAAGATTAAAGGAGCTGAACATGAATGGCTTAGCTAAACAATGACTAAAACAGGACACGAAAAGTAGCCACTGTCAACAGTATTTGAAGTGTCTGTCTGAAGGGGCATTAACTGTTTGGGTGCGTACACCTTGAACAAATGGAGATCATGGAACAGACGTAGGAAAAGTAAATGCCAGCTGAATGTTTAGGAAAGTTTCTTGAAGATCAAGACTGAAGGGGTGTAACTCCCGTGCGAATATCCTCCCCACTGTCATCGAAAGTGGGGTGCCCCCCAAAAGGTCATCTGCACTGAGCAGACATTACCCAAAGAACTTTTTTAGGGCTTCTACTCTTAAATGACTCACTGGCATGCCCATGTCTAAGCACTAGTGCAGGGATGCCCAGACACCAAGACTGTAAAAGCCCATTCCAAGACCTCCATTCAGCCAGAAGATAAAATATCCATGCCTCGGACCTCGGAGATCCAACAGGAATGCAAGAAAATGTCCAAAGTGGGGGAGAAAAGTGGCTCCCTGGACTTCTCCCCACCACTGAAGCATAAAATGGGGCTGGGCATGTTCCCGGGCAGTGGGAAGACACGGAAATATCAGCCTCTACACCCTACCATCACCTTGCCTCTCCCAGCTGAGAACTTGGACTGGAACAAGAGAAATGCTCTTTAGTGACACATGGCTGAAGAGACCCTGATTGGCCATTATTCAGCCATTATAAATCACATAAATCATATAAGGTGCAGCATCCTTCTCCCTGCCTAGTCCATGCAGGGCAGGGGGTGTTAACGGCTGCCTGCTACGGAGCTCCCTCCCTAATTGTTTTGGCCGTGGAGAGCCACAGCACAGGTGCAAGACAGGAAAAAAATATAAATTATCTTGCCACATCCTACTGCTTTCTTTTCATCTCATGTAAGAAAGGATTAGGCAGGAAACATGGCATGGTGGAAAGTCCACCTGGAGAACAAAGCACGAACCTACTCGTCTAACAAAGTCACCACAGAATATACATCAAAAAGCTACTAGGCAGGGAGGAGGCATGCACAGGTAAGGCATTATGTTGACAGATCTTAGGCTCAGCTCCTGTGACACAAACCCTTCTGTAAATGTTGTCTCCGTGTGTAAAACGAGACTAATACTTTCTCCCAAAGTCTGCCTGGCCCTGCCTATGTAACCACTAAATTACTCATCGCAGGGACTGCTTCTTAATAAGTGAGTGCATTGCACAACAGGACAGTCCTTGCTGAGGCCTGTAGGCATGGCAACATTGTGTAAATCATTAGTGCTCTTCCCAGCAACTAAATACACATTTGATGCTCATCTACCTTTCATCAATGGGCTACGGACACCCCTGAGTGGCTGTTACTGTTATTCGATTTCAGCAGCAGCTCACAAACCCCAACGGTACCAAGGGACCCCATCACGGAGGTTGCATATGTTTGCATCTTTGGTGGCTTTCACAAAATTGCTATTTATTTCCCCTCTCGGTCCAGCTCTTCCAGTTCTCTTTTCATGGTCAGGAATAAGGATTTTCCAAATCCCGGAGAATTTCCTGTTTGCTCCGCATTAAAGTGGAGAAAGAGAAGAGAGGGCAGCTAGGAAACAGCAGGGCAGCGGTACGTGCACAGCAGAGAAATGTGCGCGTGCTCGCCGAAAGACACCAGCTGTGAATCCTTCTATAAGGGATGCAAGGAAATGGCATTGTCTTGATACATTTTCAGAAAGGGAAGGCAAATATAGATGCGATCCATGCAAATATATCTCCATCGGTCATGGTGTCAAACGCTCCCTTTACATTTAATCTAATGAGCGTTTCACTGAGCTGTCAGCAATCTCCAGTAGCCTCCAGGCACTAATGAGTTAGCGTCAAGGTGTCAATGCTTTTGGCATTAACCTCAATTAGGAGGAGTTAGGGTGATCACTGAATGAAGGGTCAGCCATTCATTGCTGAGACATTCCTCTGGCTATAGCCTGCAGTCTCCTGCATGAAAGAGGCTGGCAGGCTGGCTGCCTACCGCCTTCGCAGTAAAGACGACTCATACGTGGCAACATTACTGTTAATTACTATATTTGAAAGCTGTGCAGGTCTTGACAGGCATGGAGAATCAACAGGAACCCTATTTAATGAAGCTATTCAATGAGGTTCCCAGGTAAAAAAAGTAGCCTGTGACAATAAAATGGTAAATATCTACCACTTATTCATGGCCAGAACTTTTAAAAGAACACCGTTAAGGGAGTAAGTATGTCAAAGAAAAAAAAAGTCTGGACAGCAAGGTTATGCTTACAGAAAAAAAATCACCATATACATAACCCATGTAACTTTAATTCTGCTCCACTTATCTCTCTCCAGACTTCCTGAAAGATTTCCTTCAGATAAATTACATTCAGATGCCATCTTGCACAATCATTCTCAGGTAGATCTGCTTTTTGGGGTGCAATCATGGATGGATCACAACTGCTTTCAAGGTTTTGTCCTCCCTATTGAAGCAGGGAGGTCTCAGGGCAGCCAGGCAGACCCCCAGATCCACCTCCAGCCTGAAACCAGTTCTCCAGTTGGCAGTTTGCTGTTCAACCCCAAGGACATGTGCATATTTATGCCAGAGGAAACCATTCAATGAGCAAATCTGTTTAGAAACCTCAAAGGCTTGTCAGCCATCATAAAATCTTGGTTACATTCCAGTTTAGCATTACAGTTATTACAATAGAAACTCTGGGTCCGTTCTAAAACATTTCTTAAATTTCTAAATTTCTAAAATATATGGATAATACCAGAATGAAAAAAAGTCCCACCTGCCTCCTTCCCATCCTTGCCATCACCCACTCCACCATGACAGCCCGACCGCACTTGCCTGCAGCCAGCCGTGACTGTAACTCCAGCATCCCCTAGCCAGGAGCAGCACGCACCCTGAGCAAAATGACCTGCAGCAGCCCCTTACACCCCACAGGAACCTCACAGCGAGCCCCTGATCCACTCCCCTGTGACTTTTAGACCACGGTCGTTATCAAGTAAAACAAAACAAAACAAAAAAAAAAAAGAGATAAAAGGAATAAACGCCTCAGGCGTACACACCTTGTGAGCAGTGGGGGTCAGGGGTTGCAGAGTCCTTTAGCTAACTCTTTATGGGACTCTTCTTTTTTTCCATAGTAGAAGCTCTATATGTTTCCCAGTAATGGCAGAAATGGAGGACCACAGCAGCAGGCTTGCAAAGCTTGCCTAATTGGAAGGCGGCACTTGTCTTACAGCTCATTCTGCTTAGGATCATCGTAAAAGTTGTCCTTTGAACTCCCTCTCTGCTTCCTCCAGCCCCATCTTCCTTCCTCCCCATCCCCAAGGCAAAGATATTTATCTCCAGGTCTCCATTTCTTCTCTGCAAGAATCAAAGGGCTTTCAAGCCTTTCCCTTGAAGTGACAGCATTACCTGCTCCTCCTCCACCTGAGATGCAGAGCTCTGCTTCCTCAGAATATTTATTTACCCTAATCTGTGTCAGACACAGGCTCATTCTGCCCTGGTAATGAAGAGTTGCTGTGTCTGGGCCAGCCAGGCCAAACGTGTTCGGACTCTTCTGGATGTGTGATTCAGATTAAGCTACAGTGAATTGTACAGTAAGCAAAGACAAACAGGAGCAGCACAATGACAGCCTCCAATTACCTAATTTACCAAGCCTCATCTTAAAACTAATCAGGCTGTTTGTGCCATTTCACCCACGTTTCACATTCTTGTGCAGTCATTAATATTAAACCTAAACAATTCTTTGCCTCTATGGCATATTCCTCCTTGATGTAGGATGGCAGAACTACTATAGTCTCTGTTATTAGCAGGTACCTCCAAGCTCATTAGTAAAGTGCATGCCCCACTCACTCCAGCACTGGTCAGCAAAAGAGATGGCATCTTGCCTTTGCCCTCAGGTAATCCATGATCTCCAACAGATCTGTGCCATGAATCCTGAGAGGCGTCCTTCTTTGCTTCTCTCTAAGATCCAGGAAACTGCATCCACAAAAATTGTTAAGACAACATCACCAAAGATAAGGAAGTCACAGCCTCAGAAGTTGGAAAACGTCAGTCTTGAGCTTTGTGCTCACCCATCATGGTGCAGTCTTTAGTTACACCGCCACGTGCTTTTTTAATAGGTTCTGTGAAGTCTGAGTATTTCTGAAAGTAAGGTCTAAGTTTCTGAAAGGAGAAACAGGCTCCTTGCTTTCCTTCCCCTGGATGGGAATGTGTAAAAGGCTGGAAGGAGGCTCCACAAATCCATTCGCTTGCAGGAACAGGCAACAGATGCTACATCACCAATGAAAATCTACTCTGCCCCCTCTCCCGTACCATCAGCCGCAGTCCCTGACAGTCTACAACAAATCTGACCTTGAGAACAAAAGACCAAAAGAATAAAAACCTGAAAGGCAGTCAAAGAAGACAGCAAAGCTATCGACCCCATCCTAGCTCGTAAAAACATCAAGGCAATTTGTAAAGGTGAAATGTAGAAAGTGGACCTCAATCCCATGCAAATCCAATTAACAGGGAAATCCTTTTCCAAACCCAAGTCTGGAGAATGATGTAACCCTGAGCTGGGGTGCAAGACACCAAGCTGCTATTTTTCAGCACTAACACTCCTGTCTGGCTACAGGTAATTTCTCAAGGTTTAGAGGAAGAAACCCCGCTTAAGAACTTAAATAAGCATCACGTTTATCTCTTACCTGGATAAATCTATGGTAGTTGGAGATCCAGTCAAACAGTGGGAGTGGCAACCAATAAATATAAGGAGAAAACATTATCATTATGTGGCAGTGATAATTTTGACCAAAAGGAGCATTTGCGTAAGAACACAGTGATTGAAAGCTATCTAACCAGATGCAGATATCTGCATTGTAGAGGTCCTCCATGTAGATAACAATATCTCAGCTAAGCACCAGAAGCTCCCTTTAAGTCAGTACAGGAGAACTGTCACTTCAAATATGCAGTTCATCTCTTTCAGGCACCTACTTTTGGGTAAGATGATTTGTGCCTCAAAAGCAGCTGTTTCTCTCCATTACCTGTAAAAGGAATTTTTCTCAGATGGGAATGTCTACACTATAAATCTCTATGGCTTATGTGTCTACACTTGGTCAGTTGAATCCCACTTCATGAATTTTTCATTATTTGCAGTCATTACATGAGGACTGGATAGCTTTTTAAAAAATACACTATAGCTTGAAGAGAAGCATAGGCTTGATACAAAAATTACTGGACAAACTTCTATTATCTTAGGAAAATAAGACAGAGGATTTGAACAGATATCCTAAACCATCTCTGAACCCAGTGCCTTGATATTGAAAGTAGCCACATAATGGAATTATATTATATCATCATTCTGTTCTTTCTTTATTTGGTAGGTCAAACTATGTGGCCGTGAATTTAAAATCTACATGTCTGTGAGCTCTGCTTTACAGCATGACACAAGAATCCCAGTTAAACAGACATTATCAAACGTTATACATTCAGTTTAACATCCCTAGAGCTAGGTTGCCTAAAATGTTTACTTGTTTGCAAACATCAATTTTATTTCAACTTTCGAAGAAAGGAAGTCTGCATTATATATTCTGTGTCTCTCTTTCTCTAGCAAGACCCTGTCTGCATTGCCCTGTTTCAAAAGGCTTTTGGTTTTTCTTGGAAGTCTGGACTTGCTCCTTTTCTATTTTTTGCAAATCTTGGACATTGCTTTTTATAGCAACAGAAAGCGTTTTTGCAATGATAAAAATACATTTTCTACATTCATTAATTCGTAAATTTTAAGAGCAAAAGGGACCATTACATTCATCCAGCCTGAGGCATTGAAAGATTTACTGCACAGGAGCTAATGGACTAGAGCACAGTCCCTTAGATTTGTGCAGCTCTTCAGCCTCCCTCCTCATCACCATCATGAGCGCAACTACCTCAGAGCTCTCTTGTCTGACACAGACCCTGCCTGGAGTCCAACTTGATAGAGTATGTATTTAAACACAACATTTTGAAGAAAGCCAGACTGCTTTCCCAAGTACCCAGAGGAAGCCAAGGTCGGCACACCCCCAGCACCCCAGAGCATCTCTACCACCTTTCCTTGACCCCATTTGGTCTCCCAGCAGCATCAGACACGGTGGAAGAGTAGCTGCTGTCCCTGCACCCATGCTTTATCCTTTACCTGCCCGGTTCTCTCATCAGGATGTGAAGTGCTTGGCCTCTGGGACTCACCTCACTGCCTCATAAAGCTGGATGGCAGGATTATTAATGTGGCAGAACTGCAGGATTTTCCAAGCAATTTATGAGTTGCCATGGTAGTTCATTAGCTCTCAGCCCAATGACCCCTTTCCATCGAGCATGAATCAAGCAGGAGGCACACACACATCCAAACACACGATGGATATTCACATCAAAAATACATCCAAGGCCACATTTCCTCCATTTTGTCCATCCTATGTCTAACAGAGGCACCAGTTACCAGGATTGATACCCACTGAAATACGCCTAGACACAAAGAAATTCACAATCCCCATCTTTTTTTTTTCCTTCTCACCAGGCCATTTCTGACTGATGCCTGTATTTAACGAACAGCAGGTACTTAGCAGAGGGTTTACATTTACAGCCTCCATTGACTGCACAGGGAGGCCTGTCTGGCGGTCGGGACAGTAAGCACTCTGGATTGCTCCCTTGACTTTCAGTGCAAGAATAAGATTTCTCTTGACACACAGACAAGCCCCTCATCCCCACTCAAGGACGTATTTGAGAAAATATTTAACTTTCATGGTATTCATGCATGGGTCTTAAAGCACACACTTAAACACTTCCTTGAATCCAAGTGGCATTACGCGTGTGAAAAAAATTCAACACAATGTTTTAATACATTGCTGAATTAGGACTTCAACAGAGGCCAAAAAAACAAGTCTAGTATACTAGACAGGAAAGAGATCTAGAGAATTAAAGGAGTCTTTGAAGGTAGTAAGTGGACAATTAAGAAAAAGGAAAAGGTCAGGAGTACAGTAACTTTTATCATTAAGTACAAAACCACAGCAGTAATGACACTAACAACCTATTACAAATAGCTCACAAGATATTACAAATACAATGCTTTGTATCAAAGAAAGACAGAGAGACAGGGAGACCGGGAGATGGGGCAGGGGGTAACAGAAAGAAAGGGAGAAAGTCTTTGTTGCACTATTTTTCTCAGCTGCATTAATATTCTATTACTTGCTGTTATCCTCTAAGAGTTTCAGGTATTTTAAAGAAAAGGCAGAGCTAAAATTTTTATATCTCCCTCTAGTTACAGCTGCCACGTTCGGAAAGCAACACCACCATGTGTTACAAGCTTTCCCAGAATTAACTTGCCTTTCCCTTTTAAAAAAAATAATTAATGTATTTATTAATGCAGTAATGGGACCCGCATACTGGAAAATCCCACCTTCCACACCATCCCATTAGCTAAATCTGGCTTTGGGCCAAAATTTAGTATTTCAGCTCCTGCCAAGGTTCAGGGTTGGAATGTTTTCACACTGGAGGATTTTTCATCTATTTCCTTGGCTAGGCTAATGGGACCCTAATGCACACGAGAGATCGCTATCGCTTCGGGCTGCCGGTTACTGGCTTGTTTCAATCACCTTGTACATACACGCTAACTTGTAGCGTTTCCCTCTCAGCTAAGTGATGCCAATAGGCATTTAATGCAAGATGCAAAGGGATATAATACGATACAGGGAACAACTGACTTGAGACACTCCCACTGGCTGGAGTAATTACAACAAATTACTCAAAAAACTACAGCTGGGCAGAAAGTTAGATGACATTTTTACTTAAAACCAGATGCATCAACAAAATTGTGTATGCCTGGCAGGAATTCTCATGTCCAACAAAACACGGAGGCTGGAGGAATGAACCTCCAAGAAATTTGGACATGGCTTAAAGGAACCAAAGCTGTTGCCTCATCCATTTACCTCTCGGAGATCCGGGATAGGGCTCAGCTCCTGCTGTCAAGCCAGAGAAGAACAGTCTGTACGTGCTGACCTGAGAGACTCTTGCAGATGTTCTCCTGCCAGGACTGGGAGATAAGTCACCTCACTAGCTGTTCACTAGTCATTGCTCTATACAGCCAACACCAGCATTAATGCCTGTCACAAAGTCACCTCAGCAAAAGGGCCATGATTTCTGCTAACAACACATGAGTTTTCAATGAATATTACCTTTTGTCACCTCATAAATTACTCCCTCCACAGATATTTTTTCCATGAATTGCTATCAGCAGAAGACGTATTTTTCTCTTTCCAGCCCTCCCCATGCTTTAGCACCAAGAGCAGAGTTCAGCTGCCCTGTCCCCATAATTACTGAAGTTTCTTACATGGGAAATGTCTGCATGAAGGTCCTCCTACCCACACCGCCACGTCCATCAGTATGCCTGCTCTCACCACCTCTTCCGAAGCAGCACAGTGGGTCAGTAACAGTGATCAAGGACACATCGCAGTTTTTGTCAGAGGTGAGACCAGTGACAAGGTCCAAACTGCAGAACCATGGCAGGATACTTCTGCCACACGTTGGCAGCTGGGGAGTGACAGAGAAGAGCAGACTGACTGCACTGCTTGATCTCAGAGAGTGACGAAGTCACCCATTTGAACCAGCAATGAGAAAGGCTGAAGTGATGCTCAGAAAAACCCAGTTTGCACACCCATCACGTTTCCCACGCTGTGCCAGGGTTACCCTGCGTCTTTCACGGCTCTCCAGTGAATACCAGCAAAGCCGCATCCTGCGCTCCAGGGATCAAGTGTTTCTGACTCCAAGAGGTGGGGAACAGGGATATGTATCTAGATACAGGTCATGTTCCCCAGTCAAAGCCTGTCCCCTTTGACTCCCACAGGTTTTGTGAAAGCAGGAGCACACCATACCAGGAGCAATGATGCATGCAGCTTTCTGGAAACCTGAAAGAAAGAGGTATCCAACAGAAGGTTTTCTACACTTGCAATTGTTCTCTAAACTATACGAACATCAAATTGCTTGGGTTTATCATTTCTTTTAAAAGAATGCCAATATTTACTTCTGTCCAGCACGAGCACATGGGACTGGAATTTGATTTCTTGTTTATTTGGTTTTTACATTTTGAAGGATTTTGCTGTTTGAGGGGATAAATATGTGTCTGATGATCACAAAATCCAGCTCAGAGACATGTCTGAGATCATGGTTTTGAGAAGGAGCCACAGCCACCTTCAAAGGATGAGACAGATTTCACCCACTAAAAAGCAACGCATGCCATTTTGTGCTCTCAAGCGTGACTCATTTCCTGATACAGTTAGTCTATGATTAGCAAAGTTAAGGTCAGATTAAGAGATCATTAATGCCTTTTGTAGTGGATTTTGGGTCCAGGACCACAATGCCAGAATAAGGCTGTGGAGGCCTTTGAAGGAGATATCCTCTTGGAAATACATCACGGGGCTCTGTCCGGTTTGTCCCTGGATTTTTGAGTTATGAAGCTCCTGTTTTGCTGCATCGCCTTGGTTTCTATCAAATCCCCACGAGGATAAGCTTCTCTCCAGTCTCTTTATGAGAAAAGTGATATAAAAACATCACCTTCCTGGCTAGAAAATTCACAGGGCTTTGCATGGATAGCCTTGCTGCTATTTGCTACATCATTTCAAACAAAAACCAAAAAGCCGAGAGAAAAAAAAATTCAACCTTCCTGCCAAATGAAACGACAGCCAAACAGGAGCTCAGAGCCTGATGCTCCTGCATCAATCTCTCTGCTCTTCAAGGTGCTGTACATCAGCCACGTACAGCAGCTATACAAAATGCTATAGTGACTCAAATTCCATCTACCAGATTCAGCATGCTGCAGCTACACACAGAGATTGACCCACAGACCTGTTGTTGTCTGAGGACACAGCCAGCACCTCCTCTACTACACGCTCTGCCATCTGCTCAGCAGATTCAAAATAGCACCAGAATTTCCTCTTCGAGGTGGATGTGGAAAGAAACACAGAGAGAGAGACAGAGTTGATCCTAGCAACAACTACATAAGCAAAACCCTCAAGCAAATATTTTCAAATATATCAGCTACAAATGACAAAAATGTCATCACTGGAAGAAGACAGACCTGATGTTGTTTTCATACCACAGAGCTCAGGCAGGAACAATTTTTTCTCTGTTGCAAAATAAGATGACTAGTGAGGTAGGAGTACAGTGTCTGCTCAACACTATGACTTAACCTCCCAACCGAGAGTTCCAACTGCTTATTTTTTTTCAAATAACAGCATTTTGTTAGGAAACAGTTGCAATGTTCACCTGAAGATTTTAGGAGTGGTTTTCTACTAATGCTGTGGATGAGTGTGGATTGGCGATTGTGTTATTCTAATGTACAAAATGAAATACGGAACAAAATAATAGGATCCTACTGATAACCACAAGTTTGCTGCCAGTGAAACAGCAGGATGCTAACATTCAGGATGTAAGCATCCACTGAGAGGATTGATTTCACCGCCAGACTTTCCTGCCTTGCAGAGGCAGTACTGAATGGGTTACCGAAATATCATTTCCATGTTTTCTGCTTTTTCTATCAAGCCAATGAGTAGAAGAAGAGACAGAATTAAACCGCCCAGGTGACCCACAGAGCTTTCTCTTGTTGACCAAATAAGAATCACCATGAGCCAACTAGAAGTTCAACAACTTTTTACGTACGATTACAAGTCTTATCATTCTTCACACACCACTGTTCATCAAACACATACCCCAATGAGAGCTAAAGTAAGAGAATTTCGTGGCTCACCACAGGTGTAGATGACATTAAGATGCTTTCGGATGCCTGGGTAACAAGGATCTCCAAATTCATAGGTGCTGGCATATATGCTGCAGCTTCTTTTCCCATGACAGCGCTTGATCATGAGTTGGAGAGCAGTAGCCGACTGACACTCTGAAAGGAAAAAAGAATACCTATTTGTGAATATTTGTCCATTCACATCAGTAATTGCCTAAAAAAATTTACCAGATGCAGACTGTGAGAGCACATGCATATAAGCTTTCCATGAGTATTTAAAAATCTTTGTGTTTACATGGGAAGGTGTATCTGACTCTCAAACACCTCTAATAAATTGTAAATTGATGAAGAGAAATTACCAAAAAGAACAGTGAAGAACCAGAAACCCCCATACATCCATAGAAAGAAGGCTGCAAATAAAAGATGGCTTGTTTTCAAAGGGAAAAGGCTATCCATAATAAAAATAATTCCTGCTCACCTGGCATTTATTCTATAAAGGTCTGAAAGGAATCTAAGACACATATCAGTATCTTCATTTTAACAAATGGAGAAACAGTCATAGAAAAGTAAAAAGACTAACAACAGCAAATCAGTGCAGAGCATGGAAAAAGACTCAGATCTTTGGAGTCTCCCTCCAACATATTTATCCAGAAACACTACAAGCCTCCCCATAAAATAAGAGACTGTCATAGGAACAGAAAATACATTAATACATTCATTATGATATTCGTATGGAATTCCTGTAGATTTATTTAGCTGTCTGATAATGCAATTGATCACAGTAACATGCAAAGTTATTAGCAAATTCCCACCTCACAGGTGTAAGGGAGATGGACATCGTGATCTTGTTCGGGGAAAGGTAAAACTCTGATTCGATTTAGGTGTGTTAATTTTTTCCAGGTTTTTCTTGTGTGGTGGATTGACCCTGGCTGGGCGCCAGGGTCCCACCAAAGCCGCTCTGTCAGTCCCCTCCTCAGCTGGGCAGGGGAGAGAAAATACAACGAAAGGCTCATGGGTCAAGATAAGGGCAGGGAGATCACTC
The DNA here is from genome assembly GCF_000690835.1 of Fulmarus glacialis. NCBI lineage: Eukaryota > Metazoa > Chordata > Aves > Procellariiformes > Procellariidae > Fulmarus > Fulmarus glacialis. Next base: position 493 of record NW_009206518.1, on the reverse strand, counting down.
AGCATTTACTATCACGGGCAAAACAGACTCAACTTGGGGAAAATTAATTTAATTTATTACAAATCAAATCAGAGTAAGATAATGAAAAATAAAAATCAAATCTTAAAACACCTCCCCCTCACCCCTCCCTTCTTCCCGGGCTCAACTTTACTCCCAATTTTCTCTCCCTCCTCCCCACAGCAGCGCAGAACGATGGGGAATGGGGGTTGCGGTCAGTTCATCACACGTTGTCTCTGCTGCTCCTTCCTCCTCAGGGGGAGGACTCCTCACACTCTTCCCCTGCTCCAGCGTGGGGTCCCTCCCATGGGAGACAGTCCTCCACCAACTTCTCCAACATGAGTCCCTTCCCATGGGAGACCCGCCTGCACCAACTTCTCCAACGTGGGTCCTTCCCACAGGCTGCAGTTCTTCATGAACTGCTCCAGCGTGCATCCCTTCCATGGGAAACAGTCCTCCACCAACTTCTCCAGAGTGGGTCCCTTCCATGGGGTGC
>NW_009206517.1:0-6363 GCF_000690835.1 Fulmarus glacialis | reverse complement strand
CAGGGGGGCAAAGGGTGGTGGGACTGTCCCAGGAGCGAGCCGGTTCCTCCTCACACCTCGCTACAGCTCTGCTTTCCCTCCTGCAGGATATTTGTGCTGGGCATTGGATTTTTCACCCTGTGCTTCCTAATGACGTCGCTGGGAGGGCAGTTCTCAGCCAAGCGCCTGGGGGACTCGCCCTTCACCATCCGGACCGAAGGTAAGCGCGGCTCCGTGCCCGTCCTGTCCCGCGTGATGCCCGATGACCCCCACGCGTGTAGTCCAGCCGAACTGACGAGCACCAGGGATGCAGGGAGGACAGTGCTCCGATGCCTCCATTCCCAAGGCTCCCTCCTGATCCGTTTCAGGGACGTCAGGATGGCTTGGGGTCCCGTTGGCCCTTCTTGCCGTGGCATGGGGCACTTTGCAGCCGTGTGGCTAAAACCTGGCAGCGTTCACACCCAGAGGTGTACAGGCACAGTGGGGACGTGTGCTGGAGTGTGGATGCTGACCCTGGCTCGCAGCAGAGGGACTGGGACTGGTGGGATTAGACCTTCAACTGCTGGCGGTGGTGTGGGTTGCACGGGCTGCACCCGGTCTGATGTGCTGAGGATTTGGCTCGGGTGCTTGGAAGGCTCGGTGGTTTTGGGCAGTTTTGGTCTGCAGGGAGTGGAAATTGTTCCTTAGGGATGGGAAAATAAAAGGCCTTTGTGGTTTCGTGGAGGTACTGAAACGTAGAAGAGAAATATTATGATTTTTAGCAAGTGTGCTTTCTGTTACATTTTTTTTAAAACACCTTTTTTGGCGAGATGTGCAGTCAGCTCAGGAGACCGCTTCCATGGTGGGAGGGTCGTGTCCTGCCCGTGCTCTGGGAGGATGCTGCTGCACCGAACTGAGCTTCGCCCCGACTTTTCCTCTGTGGTCCCAGCCTGGAGCAGCACGACTGAATTGCACAGAGGGAAATGCCCAGCTTGAACTCCGGTGAGGCGGGTGGGATAGGCTTGGTCAGGCCAGCGGGGTCTTCTCCTCCTCCATACCAAAGGCATGGAGGGATTTGAGCTGCCCAGCCCTGCCTGGAATGTGATTTCTGGGCATTAAATCCTTTCCTTGCAGTGGTGGAAGAAGTGCCAGTTGCTTTCCCACGGAAGGAGAGGACAGAAGTGGTGGTTTCCAGAAGTCGGATGGTGCTCGTAAACTGCTTAGTTGACTTTCAGAGAGATTAATGTGCAGCCTGCGGCAGCCGGCTTTGTTTTCTCCCCCGTGGATGGAGCACACGGCAGCTGGCGTTTCTCCCCCTGTGCTCCCCTAATTGTTCCCGTCACCAACTCCATTAAGCCCCTTCTCCAAGGGACTGGTGTCTGCCTGGCTGACCTCAGCCTGAGCCGGAGCAGGTTGCAGAATCGGTACCTTTCAGTATTTTCAGCATGTTTTACCACGGTCAGGGTGCCTGCCCCTGCCAGGGGGGTGGGTGCAGTGCTAATGTCCCTGTCCCTGTGCCAAGTGCAGCTCCCAGGATGGCTGGTCATAGGGGATTTCTTCCTTCTCGGGAAGAGAAGTGGCCTATAAGGAGGTGGGCAGAAGCCCCCGGACCACCGCCTTCTCCGAACTTGGCTTTTGAGGAGATGGGTCCTGAAAAGATTCCCGAGTTCGGAATAAAAGGTGTCACTTGTTACAGCTGCCCTCTGTCCCAGGAGGGCCCCAGCGTCCCCAGGGAGTTTGCAGAGAACTAGAAGAAAGGCAAAGAGGGACTGATTAACTGTGGGACCGGCCCGAGCTGAGGGGTGGCACAGGTAGTATCAGCAGCAAAGGGTTCCAGAAACCTGCAGAAATCCCTGGTCCCATCCCAGAGGACTCTAAAGTTGTGGTGAAATGATGGCAAAAAGACAATTATTCAGCTTCTTTATCCCCTTTCTGGATGCCTTGCAGTGGAACGGCCTTTCTCATCCTTACTCTTGTCATCAATTTAACCCAGATCTTTGAGTCCACTGATCCCCATCCTTGCGTGTCCCTTGTTTACCGGGCGCGATGGCAGCGCAGTCCTGGAGCTGGATCAAAAGAAACCTCCTTTTTCAGGCTCTCACGCCTCCGAGTCCTCTGCACTTACTGCTCTCGGTGATTAAATGAAGGTGTGTAAACGGGCTCACCTTCTTGCATCTGAGCTCCCGCGGCGCAGGGCCCCCTGGGCTCTGCAAGGCTGTGCTGCGAGCGCCTGCCTGGCCGGCCGGGAGGGTCCCCGCTTTGCTCTGAGGGTCTGGAGGTCGGTTCTGGTTACTGGCTGGTCGGTCTCATTTAAAGAAGAAAAAAGATTTGTGATCTAATTTTTCAAGCTTTTGGCTTCTTAGGTCTGTAACTGGCTAAAGCAAGTCCTGCTTTGTTAGAAAGCTCAGAAATTCAATGTAAAACTTTTTTTTTTTTTTCCTTTATTGGATGGATTTGCCAAGCTAGGTATTGCTTCCAGATAAATTGCTGCAGATTTGGCTGTTGTTTTGTTTCTTGTTGGGAAAGATTTGGTTCGTTCATGGTCTCAGACACCGTTTTGAAACCCAAAGCATCCTCTCTCCTGTCTCTGGAGGAAGGATGCCGTTTTGGAAGAGGGTTATATTCTTTGTCCCCAGGACTTGGCAGGCGCAACCTGAGAGGCTTCTTCTAGCTCCTTACACCGGGTTCAGGCTGTTGGGGTTCAGCTTTCCCTGTGATACTGGGGCGCAGGGACTGGCCGTCCCGCACGGTGATGTAGCTGTTCTCAGCAGGGCTCCCTGCACACAGCTACTCGGGGTGCGAAACCCTGAAAGCAGAGCGGGACCAAGACCTCAGGGCAGGTACAAGACTGGAGCCACACAGGAGCGGGGCAACGTCACTGCAGACCCCTCTCTGTCACCTTTGAAAGGTTGTGGCTGTTGGGGGAGGCTCCGATGGCTGGAAAAACCAACTATTGCATTGAAAAAGGCAGGAGGGATGATGCGCGCTGGGCAACCTCACTGGTGCCACTGGGAACTGGGCAGTCAAAGCCTCCGGGAAGCTGGCAAGGTGGGGAAACTCCATCCTTGGAGACTCTGAAAACACATCTGGCTGGCGTGAGGCTGTGGGCAGCTCGGTCGGACCCGCCGGTCTGCTCTGCCTGGAGCAGGAGGTCGGGGAAGGGGCTGCAGAGGTCCCTCCCGCCTGGGGTGATGCTGGGCGGATGTGGAGGAGCGCTGAATGGACGTCGAAGTTGGGGGGTTGACGGGAACAGAAATGGATATGCTTTTTATTGGTGCTGCGAAGTCTCAATAGGTCTGTTTGAATAACAAACTGGCATTTAATTAGCATGCGTTATGGATCCCACGGAAACCCAAGAAATATTGCTGGTTGTTATCGTTGCTGTTAAGCGCACAAGGCTGGTCTGAAGACGAGCGCAAAGGAGCAGGTTAATTTTGCTGGGCTGATTAGCTCTTGATGTGAGTAATGGTGGGAATCGGGCCAGTATTCGCACAAACCCGGACAGGCTCAGGGCCGTTGGCTTTGGAGGAGTTATTGGGTGCGTGGCCTTGGGTCTGCCAGGCGTTGAAGCCCGGGCTCGAATATCTCCTGGGACCGGGCTCCCGGTGTGAAACCTCTGGAGCGCACTGGTGGTCCCGCCTGGGGAAGGAGCCTGGTCTCTGCTGCTGCTCTCCTCTCCGCATGGGCTCATCGAAGCGTTGGGTTTAATGGGCCTTTTTGAGCATTATTCATTAATTGATTAATTTTGCACTACAAGCTGGCAGCATCCTCTCCCCATATGCTCTGGGTGTGGGCTGCTTTACCAGCGTAGCTGGTGCATTTCGTTGGGTATGTTTGTGGCTAGCGAGTGTCCACTCCTGCGGCCCTTCCTGGGGTTTTGCGGCTGTTTGCTCCGGTCCTTGTTTCCACGTGTCCTGCCAGGCTCCGCAGCGCCGCTCTGCAAGTGAAGCCGCCCATGCGCTTTAATGCCTGCAGCGTTGGGTGGCTGCAGAGAGCCGGGGGGGCAAGCCCAGCACCCGAGCACTTAAAAATCTTTTGCATCGGAGAAATCCTGTTGGGTTGTGGATAAGTGGTAAAACCCACGGATCACGGTCCAGGCTAGGCTGGGGCTGTTCCTGCTTCTCCCTGAGCGTCCTGACCAGCCCAGCACTGAACCGCGGATATTGCAATCCCAGGGGAAGCTTATGAAAATGCCCCAGACTTGCCCAGAGCTTCCTTGGCTTCTGAACTGTGCGAGCAGCCGATCAAAACCGAAATGAAGATAGATGTGAGGCAGAAGCTTGAAAAGGAGAAATGGATAATGTCACAGTCCAAAAGTTAATCCCATTTTAAATTTTATTTTTGTATGTGAATCCCCTTCTAGGAGGCTCTCTCCAAAAGCCAAGTTTCTCGGTGTGTGCCAGAAATCATTCCTCGGATGGATTCTCTGCTTGGTGATTCGATGCAGCAGAGGCTTTGCGTCTTAATAATAAATAAAAAAGCCTTCTGAAATACAAGTTATTTTATCCTAATCCGCTGCTGTCAAGTAAACACAGACAAAGGTTCCTTTGTTTTGAAATGGCCACCGAGAGAATTTGTTCTACAAACAAAGATCTAGATAAAAAAAGAGAACAGACAAGTCTATAAATTTTGAATGTGGGAGACGCTTTGGGAGCGACTCTAGACTTGAGAGATTGAGTTTTCTGTGCCCTCTCTCTCCTCCTCTTTAGAATTTAAAATGTTTGTTTTGGTTTTCTTTTTCGAGTGTCTGTCTTTGGCGCTGTCTTGGGGCAGGGGGCTGATCCTGAAAATGCACCAAAATCTTTAATGCGGCGCTGGCGGTGCGGCTGGGGAGGCCTCGGTGCCTCTGCCCGCGGCCGTGCCCGCTCCGCTCTCGGCGGTGATGTACATCTCGCTGGTGGAGCTCGCTGCTGCAGCGGATTAGCGGAGGAAAAGAGGTTATTAAGTGTTAAAACGTGATTAGATGTGGCTGGAATATTGCCTGCCCCTGCTGTAGCTAGTTTAAAAAATGGAGAGACTTCTGATTTCTCCTGCTGTTGATTCCTGCGTGGTAGGGTACGAGGTGCTGGAGGAATTTGCTGCAGGCCCAGGGGATGCGTAGGACGGTCCTGGTGTCCCAACGCGGCCGGAGCCGAGCTCTGCCCTCGCTGTGGGCTGCTGGCTCTTGCAGAGGGCACCGATTTAGTTTCAGCTGACCTTGGTGGTACTTGGGTACAAGGGCTTTGAGTGGTTCATATCGATAAAGATATCTCGGTGCTTGGGGTCCTTGAATCTCCGTGCCTTGGGAAGTGGTGGTTTGCTGAGCACTGGAGTTGTGTGGTTGCTGTTCCCATAACTGTCTTTTCAACCCGTTTTCAAGTGTTTCCTGCTCAGCTTGAGAGCTCAGCAGCTGCCTTTTTCCACCCCAAAATGAGCTCCCAGCAGCATCTCCAGCTGCTTTCATGTCGGTGACCACAATCGGGCTCCTGCGTTGTGTTTCCTCAGCTGCTTCGGGGACAGGATCAGTGGGGACAGGGGACAAAGGAAGGACAAGGGTGGGGGAGAGCCGCTTTTAGAGCACAAGCTGGAAAATGCAAGTGAGCAGGGGTGAAGCACATCCTCTGCAAGGCTGGTGCCCCTTGTCCTAGGTTGCCGAGATGTGTTTTGGGGTCTGATCTCCTCGGGGCTGCAGGATACGGACCCTGATGGGATATTAAACAGCTTGTGAACTGGGGCAGGGCATTTCCCAGTCAGCCTGACGTGCAGATAGAGCTGCCCAACGCCACGGGGACTTTCTGCAGCTGGGCAACGGTGACTGCCTTGGCCTGCAAATCTGTCTGGAGGTGGGCAGTGCACCAGCGCCTGCGGGGACTTTCCTTGGTCTGTGGCAGGGCAGCAGTGCAGGTGGCCAGAGAACAGCTTCTGCTGCAAAAGCCTCTGAGATTTTGTCCTTCACTTCCATTTTGCAGGGAAAGAAAAATAAATGTGGAAAACTTATGGGGGAAGCCCCCCTTGCTGGGTTGGGGTGTCCTGTCCTGGGTGGGGGCTGTGGGCGAAGCTGAGCAGCGCTGCGTTCTTGGGGCATCAGGATGGCTCTGGCTCGGTGCGTTGGGGTACGGGACTCTCAGGAGAGGTCCAGCAGGCAGCGGCCAAGGCACGTTGCACTGGAAATGGTGCTTAACATCACCAGAAATCCTGCCCTGCTCTCCCCAAACCCAGCACCCCTCCTGGTTCCAGCTCCTGGAGTGCTCTGCCTCTCCCGCGGCTGTCGCTTGCTCCAATTCCTGGAGTCTCACCTGCTTAAAGCAATTTCTTCCGCCAGCGAACGCAGAAGAGGAAGGAGAGGGAGATTGTTCTGGGCTGTGCAGCACAGCTGAATACTTCGGTGTTTGTGGCTTCCGTGTCCCTCCAGAGCAGGGAGGATGG
>NW_009206516.1:1353-1608 GCF_000690835.1 Fulmarus glacialis | reverse complement strand
GCCCTTCTCTGTTCCCGCTAGGAATAATATACCCAGAGCTCTGAGCATAAATTGAGTTTCCCAGAGCCAGGCTGGTGGGGAGACTTTAATGGGAAGGAAAATAAACTGTGTACTCGGCGTGCAGGGAGAGGTGTGGTGCTGGCGGAGGGGCGCCGGGAAAAAGCTCCTCTTGGTTTTCTTTTTTTTTTTTTCCTTCATTGTTTGCTGAGGGAGCACACGTATGCATGCCCTCCTGTGAAATTTGTTTGCTTCCCA
>NW_009206516.1:364-956 GCF_000690835.1 Fulmarus glacialis | reverse complement strand
GGAGGGATGTTGCCATGCCACGACGGTGACGGCGCGTTTCTGATTTCTCAGCACAATGCTGCAATTCAGGGACTTGGGAAAGTGCATGAGTCACGCTGCGAACTTCCCCGGCCAGTCACCGCTGGGAAACACGCTCGCATCTGCTCAGCCACCCTCAAAATGCCTCCTGCTCAGGAATAATCCCTGCCACTTCTCCCTTCCCGCCCGCTCCCGGTGGGGCTGCTCCCAGGAATATTGGCAGCCCGGGGGCAAGGGTGGAGGGACGAGGCTGCGGGGGGGAGCAGTGAGAGCATCCAAGGGGGAAAAACAGCGCAGGATTTGGATGTGGGAGAAGAAAAGTGCCTGTGTTTAATCGCTTGGCCATGCATGGCAGACAGCAGCAACCCTGGGTGCTTTTGAGGTGGCTGGGACCCGCGTCCCCTGCGTCCCTCCCGGCAGAGGAGGCTCTATTGACTTAACTCTGGGGCAGCACCTATTTATGTTTGTGAAGCCTTCGAAGTCCGTGGGGAGAAGAGCAGGGCCTTCGAATGTTCCTGTGACCCAGGAAAATCCACCCCCTCTGTGACCAATAATTATCCCGAGCGGGAGTCGG
>NW_009206516.1:0-232 GCF_000690835.1 Fulmarus glacialis | reverse complement strand
GGAAATGTCCACAGGTTTGGGAAATGTGTTTCGCTTTGAACACGTTCACTGTCAGCTTTCACCAAATGTCAGAAATACAAATGGGAAGTGAAATCCCACTTCTATAAAAATATTTGCTTTGAGCTGTAAGGAGGCTTATTAAGGGAAAGGGCGGGTTTGAGTTTCTTTTCAGTGCAATGCTCTGCTCGACCTGCCCCCCTGGAAGGCAGCCTCCCCGCGCCCTGATGTGTCC
>NW_009206515.1:0-11668 GCF_000690835.1 Fulmarus glacialis | reverse complement strand
TACTTGTAAAAATATTTTTTGTTGTCTCTGACTACTGTGGCCAGATTGAGTTCTAGCTGGGCTTTTGCCTTTCTAAAATTTGTTATTCTTCAGGGCAGCAAATGTTCACAAGAGAGGTAAGTTGTAAAGGTAAGTCTTTTTATAAAGAATACTTTTAGAAATGCTGTCATTTATGAGTTTCACAGGCTATCCAGATTGGATTTCTTAGAGAGATTTGTTGTTTATAGGTATTTTCTGAATGCTACTGCAAGCAGATTTCAGTCTAAACATTCATGAACTGTACACTTGGGCATTTCCACCATTAGTTTCTCTCTTTTGAGTGGTATAAATCACAACTGCTTTTATAACACAAGAATCACAAATAATACTATGGATAACCAACACTGTAGGATTGATGGTCAGTTGTACCATTTACAAGCATATACAGAAATTTACCCAATTATTCAGAAACTACTTGAATCCTCACAAAAAAACTACAAATCACATATTTTATCAAATTAATTTGATAAATAAGTACAGGAAATTCCAACAAAACATAAAAAAAAAAAAACAACTTTTTTACTGTAAGGGTGTTTAAACACTGGAACAGGTTGCCCAGAGAGATTGTGGAGATTCCATCCCTGAAGACAGGCCAAACTTGATTGAAAACAGCCCTGAGCAAGTTGCTTTATGTCACCCTGCTTTGAGCAAGGGTTGGGACTAGATGGTCTCCAAAGGTCCCTTCTGACTTCCATCATTTAATGTTTCTATCAATTTCACCATTTTGCTTCTTTGAAGCTCATTTTCTCCACCACAGCAAGATGAGACCTGAATGTTTTAAAGAGATAATATGCTTCTCATACGTGCATCTCTTCAGACACCACAAAGGTGGGCAGGAAGCCTGGTCTGTACATTGGGACCGCAGGCACCACAGTACTAAGAGAATCAAAATTCTCTAGGAGAATGTAAACATTAAAATATCACATTTGTGGTTTTTGTTTCTCTCATTTTTACTCCTTGAACTTGAAGTATGAGTTTGCAAATAAGTCCTTCCTTTTGTTTATGATCTCCATGTATCATCTAAACTAAGCAAGGAGAGAGTATAGTAATATTGAGAAAATGTAGCTTCTAACAATTTTTTATATAATGTTTTTCATTAATTTAAAAAATAATCATAAAAATATTATAAGTTTGACAATTAAAATTCCCTGCCAGTAATTACTGGAGGTATTGATAACAGAAGCAATTCAAAGTTTACAGAACAAATTGCTCTAAGTTGTTATTCAGATTAAAATGTGAAGGATCATGTGAACATCCCTATGTCTCTCCTAAGTTGAGGCCTTAATTTGAAAGTGTTAACAGTGGTATGATAAAACCAGACCTAAACTATCAAATTCCTGACATAGAATGAATACTTTGAGTCGTATTAAAAGTTTCATTGAAATAAAGATTTAAATATGCAGTGAATGAACCTTGACCGGCTGCCAGACCCCAACCAAGCCTCTCTCTCACTCCCCCTCCTTAGCAGGATGGGGAGAGAAAATAAGATTGAAAAACTCCTGAGTCAAAATAAAGAGAGGGCAATCACTTAGTTACCATCATGGACGAAAAAGACTCAACATAGGGAAAATTAATTTAATTTATTGCTAATTAAAATATAGTTGGAAATAAAAACAAAACTAAAACATGTCCGTCCGTCCCTCCTCCTTTTTCCCCAACTCCATTTCAATCCTTCATCCTCTTCTACCTATCCTCTGCCAAGAGGGGCAGAGGTTATGGGGGGCAGGAAGTTGTGGTCAGTCCATAACAGTTACTCTCTGGTGCTCCTTCCTTCTTACAAGGTTGCCCAGCTCCTCTGTGGGTCCTCTCCATGGGCTTCAATCCTTCAGGATAAACCTGCTCCAGAGTGGGTCCTCCATGGGCTACATTCCTGTCAGAAAAATCTGCTCCAGTGCGGGCTCTCAGCAGACCACAGTTCCTTCAGGAAATATCCATTTGCTTGAGTGTGGGGTCCTCCATGGTATGGGCTGTAATGTGGTTATATCTGCTCTGGTGTGGTTCTCTCCACAGGCTGCAGGGGAATCTCTTCTCCAGTGCCTGCAGCACCTCCTTCCCCTCCTTCTTCTCTGACTTTGGTTTTCTCAGGGCTGTTTCTCACTTCTTTCCTCACTCCTCACTGCCTGTGCAGTACTTTACCCTTCCTTATATATGTTTGCCCAGAGGCACCACCAGCTTGGCTGATGGGCTCAGCCGTGCCCTGTGGTGGGTCCATTGTGGAGCCAGTTGGAACCATCTGTGTCCAGCATGTGGCAGCCACTGGACTCTACTCACGGAGGCCACCCCTGCAGCACCCTGCTACCAAAAACTTGCCACCTACACCCAATAAAATATAAAATGGTATCCTGATGAAAGCTACAAATACAAGCAAAAATATCAAAATTTCATTGTATTTAGAATATTAGCATGAAACAAACAGCAATAAAAGGCTACAGAATGATCAAGTATTTTTCATTTAGAAACCTCTACTCAGGTAGAATCACTGAGCCAAGATAAGTAGAGAGAGAGACTGGTGAAGGGGAATGAATATGTCAAGATCTGCAGGCACTAGAGGAAGTGTAAATTTTAAGACAGAAAAAAAAAAAAAAACATAAAGGATAATTTTTCTATTGCATATTTTTATTCAATGTTAACCTCTTTCTTTCTTTCTTGAAAAGGAATTATTTTAAATCAGCTATGCCAGCAGGGTTACGTGATTACTGGGAAGCTAATCACAAAAAGCAAAAGAATCTTGAAAAGTTCCTAATTTAGAATTTCAGAGACATTATCAACACAGAGCACATATAAAAATGATTTTTATACATATATGTAGGTATATGGGCACATGTGAACACACATATATGCACAAACATCTGATGTAGAGGGAGTCTAAGTCAGCCTGATTTAGGCATCTAGCTTTTTTCATCCTTCTGAATAAATTGTCTGTGTTCCCTAGGATGTTAGTGAAGGTCTGTATACACCTTCCTAAACTTCAGGGTGAGATCTTGTTTGCCTAAGGATTGGGCACTTAAAACAGATGCCTATAATTTTCCCTGGTTTCTTCAAGCACAATATTGGGAAAGAAATCTCACAAACAAATGAGAAAATTTATCTGATGAAAAAAATCTTGTCCAGGTCCTAGGAGAGTGGTCCAAATGCTGTGCAAAACAAAAAGTATCAAGCAAAGTGCAAGAAAGATTGCTTTACCATTCATTAACTTTCGAAATTTCTCTTATACCCCTGTGGGTATTCTGTGGACAGTGGAATAACTTTAACAGCTGGAACTGAACAAGGAGCAACCCCATCTGAATATTTATCAGCTGGTGAGCAGCATATGTGGGAGCTCTCAATTCAGTTGCCTAAAGCAAATAAAGCCCATTTCTCTCACTTTTGGGGTAAGTTCTGCAACCAACAAGAAAATGTAGCATCATGTCTTCCTCATGCTATGTTCTATGAATTGTAGTAATTGTGCCCACTTAGAGCTCTGTTCAGTTTATTAAACACACCTTGCAAACTATATACCATTCTATCTTAAACACAAATGGCCTTAAGCAGAATATGGCTGCCTAGATGGTTTGCTCAGTCAAAGCAGCAAATGTCAAGGGAAATGATGTTCCCAAATTTTTTCATTCTTTATTACTATGGCAGAGAAGCAACTAAGGAAGATAATTTTTGTGATGGGAAGAAACTGGTGTAGGCCAAAATGTGATTGTACCACTCACAGCTAGAATCATGTATGTAGCTACTCCTTGTGAATGTGATCAGATTATTTAAATTTAACTTGCATACAGCCTATGAACATTAGTTCAATTTTTATGAAGAACAGTCCCTCAGGAAGCTCTTAACATTTTCCAAAACTATTGAGACCCCTTTTTTTTTCTGCTACTCCTTGTATTACTGTTTTTCCTGTAAAAGGGAAAAAGTGCTTAGTATAACATTTGAGCATGTAGACCATTATACTTTTCTTATTTGAGTACTTGAAGTTAACCAACAAAGCAGTAGTTTCCAGTACAGATACTGAACAGTCACAAATGTTTCTGTCAATTCATAGAGTAAAAAAGAATTAATGGTCAAGTAAATTCAAATAGCTGGAACACTTGAGACTAGCAAGATCTGCTTGTGGACATGGAGAAAGAAGAAAATTACTCTAATTTACAGATAAATAATCAATCAATAATTATTAATTATTTGTTTATTGTAACAAAAACTTAATTCACACATTAGACCTATAGGTACAAGTTCCTAAAGGCAATATTTCTAAGCAAAATATTGCTATATCAGTCAGTATAAACTCCTTTTCCCAGAAGAAGTAGTCTTTAGGAAAAAATGCTATGAATGATTACATCAGAAACTCGTGATGAATTATTTGCTGTACAGTGTTTAAAATATTTGTATCAAAAAAGTCTGGATTAAAAGTTAATACAAATCAATGCCTTTCTACTCATTTTAGTATACCCAAACTGATTTACAGGAGGGTACTGTACAGCATATCAGGAATTACCATAAAAAATATTTTCTTTTAAAATATGATTATTTTGTTTACATCTTATATTTTATAATTTCCCTGTAATTCCAATCTGACACTGTTACTTTTTATATGCCTGTGGAATTTACATATCAGTAAATTTACAGTCAATTATTAAATTGTTTTTTTTTGTTAAAATGGCCAGAGATAAAAATAGTTTATAGATTATTCTACAGTTTTAATATTGTACTTACTGCTGTCTGGTCACTTAATACTATTGTAGCTATATTTTCCATCCTCCCCTTCCCCAGCTCAAATATGAAATATTAAATAGATCTTCCCATTTATATTTCAATAGTTATGTGGAATAAAGTGTAACAACTAAACTATTTAAATGACCTTAAATCAAATAATTAATAAATACTGTCTACCCATGCTCTTTTTGCAGTAGTGTGGTAGCTAGGGGGTTCCTAATATGTGTATATGCATGTTCATTATACATGATGAACTTTAAAATGAATTGTATACAACAGTGTGGAAGATCCTTGGTATTTCTTGTCTGTAAAGAATACAACTCTAATGAAAAAGAAATATTGTCTACCTTGGTCCATTCAGTTTTAAATAAATAACTAGGAATGCAAATATAGTAAAAATGTCATTAAAACCTGTGCAGATGCCCACTTGCAATCCTTTCCTTCCTCTTGACTTCCCATCAGAATCACAGCCCATTGATTCATAATTTAATGGTCTAGTGTCTTTTTGCATTTTAATTCACAGTTGTCAGCCTGGTAACAGCCAACTCTGAAAGCCTTAAAGCCCTAAACCTCCATGACTCATAGTTTCCATCCACTCAATGTTTCCATCCACAAACAAACAGTTTCTTATTTCTGTCAGTTAGTCTTTCATCAGAATTTTTCAGTCTCTGATGGTAATTTTCTAGGATGCACTGTGTACTTTTACTTTAGTTAAATTCTCCTGTCTCCTTTTCTAAGGTGCTGTGTCAGGTCTTGCTTTTTAGACTGAAAGGGACAGATTAAACAAACAAGCAAGCAAAGAAACAAAAATAGCCATATACGCCTCCAGCTGGACTTAAAGCTATATTCTTTGGGTTTTATATATAAAGCCCAAAATCATGAGTACCTCCCATATACAAACACGTGCACATTAACCTCTGGCTAGTCACGACTAAATAGAGAGCCTTCCCTTTCTGTGCTTATCTGGGAACACAGGAGGCTTAACCGAACTAAGTCAATAACAATTTAAAGAATCACAAACCAAAAACTTTCCTACTTAGTTTCCCTTAGTAAGTGATCCAGGAAACACTCTCAGAGTATTCTTATTTTAAATGGGTAAGTATCCCACAAGTATCCTGTAAATCACTTCTAATACAGAGCAGCAACTGAAATGCTCACCCAGCATGACAATGACAATGCATAATTCTTGCTCTATATTTTACCTCCCTCAATTATATGAACTAATAGATAATAGGTCGTTGAGAACAGGATAGAAAGAAGAGAATGGTAATTAAAAATGTGCAGATATATTCAGAATATAAGGAACTGCCATTTGGATTTGTATCAATGATAAATTATGCAAGATTTAACTGATGTAACCTTTTTTCTAAGTAAAAGTTACAAATTCCTTACACTTTTTACACCTGTGATTTAAGCCTAGTAGCAAGCCTTCTCAACCATCAAGTCTTGAGTTTTTAAGTCTTGCTAATTTTATAATTATTTCTTTTTAAATCAGTGCTGATGGAATTGAAAGCCTAAATTGAAGAGCTTTTTTTTTTTGGAGTATCCTTACATTAAGTTTAAAGTGAATCATAGAACCATGATTTTAGAGAGTGATTGTCCAGTACGATCTGGGATAAACAGTGATAAGCTATCATTCTCATACATTTATAGGGTCATGGGAATGTTCAAAGTGACCTTAAGTGTCCATTCCCCAATCTCCTGCTCAAAGCAGGGGCAGGTCTCACCTTGCTCAGGGCTTTGTGCAATCGAGTCTTGAAAACCTCCTATGGCAGAGAACATCCCAGCGTGCCAATGCCACATGACTATTGCCCTGGTTTCAGCTGGGATAGAGTTAATTTTCTTTGCAGTAGCTGGTATAGTGCTGTGTTTTGGATTTAGGATGAGAATAATGTTGATAACACACTCATGTTTTTGTTGTTGCTAAGTAGTGTTTATATAGTCAAGGACTTTTCAGCTTCCCATGCTCTGCCAGGTGCACAAGAAGTTGGGAAGGGGCACAGCCAAGACAGCTGATCCAAACTGGCCAAAGGATATCCCATACCATATGACATCATGCTCAGTATATAAACTGGGGGGAGTTGGCCAGCGGGGAGCAATCGCTGCTCGGAGACTGGCTGGGCATTGGTCGGTGAGCCGTGAGTGGTTGCATCACTTCTTTTTTTTCCCCTAGGTTTTCTCTCTCTCTCTCTCTCTCTTGTTGTTTTCCTCTTCATTATAATTTTTATTATTATTATCATTATCATTATTGTTATTACTATTACTATTATTGTTGTTGCTGTTGTCGTCGTTGTTGTCGTTGTCGTTGTTTTATTATTTCAAGTACTAAACTGTTCTTATCCCAACCCATGAATTTTCTTACTTCTGCCCTTCCGATTCTCTCCCGCATCCCACTTAGGGGTGGGGGTTGGGGGGTTGAGCTGGTGGCTGTGCGGTGCTTAGTTGCCAGCTGGTTTTAAACCACCACAGGAACATCTACAAACACATCTCTTGGGATTCAAAGTATGGTCATACTTAAAACCAAAAACAAAACCAAAAACCAAACCCAAAACCAAATCCAAAACCAAAACAAAGTAAGCATCCTCACCTATGTCCTCACACATTTTTAAAAATCATAATATTGACAAATACTATAAATCTATGCATAACTCCTAGCTTCAGAATCCAGGAGGATGCTCAAAGAATAAAAAATACACTTTAATGTTGCAAAAAAAAATCTTGGTCACCACACCAATTACAACCTGATTTCCCTTGCTGAGAATGAAGTACAAGACATTCAGACTCATTAATAGAGATTTTAATAAAGTCACCTAATTATTCAGAAGTGGAAAAAGTAGAACAATTTCTTGGGGACTCTTTTAAAAGTGCTTATGGTTGCCTTCTTAACACTTACTGATACTAGCAGCTGAAGAACACTCACGTATTTCCCCATAAGTAATCAGCTAAATGAGAGGAAGCACAGATAGTCTGAATATATTTTTAGATTTACATGCAAATGACTTTCTTTCTCTAAGTGTCTCACGCTTCCTATTTTGTCTGTGAAATTGAAACATTCCATATTCGCAGCACAAAGCAATAGACTAGGCTGGAGGTGGGAGAATTTCACAATGAAATAATGTTTTACTAAAGTACATTTTATTTGTTTGTTAGCAAACTGAACAATTTTCATTGCAGTTAAATTTATCATCTGATTTAGAGGAAAAAAAATCTCATTATATTTGTGTAAATTGAAGTCCTTTTCTAATCAGCACATCACGTCATTAGATTAAATGTGAGAATCGCTCAACTTTGGTAGATCATTCTGTAACAATAAAATGGTTAATGACAAATATGCACTCATAAATGTATACTGTTCTTTGTTAATCATGGTTTTAATTATTTAATTAATTTGTTTTAAGAATGTAGTCCTCTTGGACCACCTTATAAACTACCACATTAGATTGGATTGATGTTTTTGAGTTGGCATTGGATTATAACCACTGCTATTTTTGTGAGATTGTTATAAAACAGCATTAGTCTTCTCTATGAAACTGGATAATCAAAAGACATCCATTATATATTAATATATAAATATCCATATGTTATATATATATGAATTATTATATATAACAATATGAATTATCCATATATATTGCCACACCAGAATAAAGGCACACATGACACTGCACCAGAATATAAATAACACAGGTGGGGAAACTCAGGTGAATAGTGCTTTCATCAGAGCATGTATGTGTGAGAAAGAGAAGGGATAAAAATACTAGAATAGATAGAGAAAACAATAGACAAACAATAGACATTGAAACAATAGTACTGCAATCCAGAGAAAAAGCTAAGGAAACACTTTTAGTATCAGTACTATTTTAGTGCTCATTTGAATGCTACTTGAAAAAGGTGCTTGTAGCTATGAGGACTGAAATTATTACCTTTGTGAGACTTCTCCAGTGTTAAAACAAACAGCATTATTTCTAAATAAACAGAATACAGTTCAATTGCAGTGTGATTTTCCTTCTAACAGGCTCTTAACTACCTACCCATGCAAATCAAAGACAGTATCCTTATCATTGATGTCTTTATTCATCTAACTGAGGTTATAATTTAGAGGTTATAATTTAGACTACATTATGAGTAAGCAAATCTTTCTACAACTGAGAATTATAACAAAAGGAATGTAATCCATGTTTGGGGCTGAAAAACCTTATGCTATAGTGAAGATTTCTGAAGAGAAAATCATAGCTCAATCTGCAGAAGTCATGGTAAAGCAAAGAGGAAGGAGGCATGATTTAGTAAATGTAGCACTATATTGTCTTCTATTCATATTGATAAAGCATAATCAACTAAGTTTAAAAAAATAAACATCCTAAGGTATATGTCATGTAGCTACAGGGGGGTCTTTTTACACACTTCTATCCTAAGGGGTTTTTTTGTGTTGTTTTGGTTTGGGTTTGAGGTTTGGTTTTTGGTTTTTTAGATTGTGATTCTGAAGTGCTGAAAACTAGTAATAGGCTTGAGGTCATTTATTGACAAACCACTAAGAAAAATGAAAACTAATACTCCCTAAATACTCACTAACTCAAAAAAGGACATAATTTGTAAGGCAATTTATAGAGTTGCAGCGAGGATCAGGAATGATATTAGACTGTGTGGCAATCTGTGAACCAGCAGTGCCCCACCAAGATGCTCTGCTTGCTCAATACAGAACCATGCAAGATATTTTGTAAGTATTTGTGAAAATGTACTGTGCAATGAAAGCACCAGTAATTCTCTCAGCAAGGTTTATTACGAACTTCCCAAAACTTGCCTCCTGCCAGCAGCATTTGTTTTTACTTTCTTTCTGCTACCTTATTTGGATGAACAGCGTAGGAATTGGAGGAACACTAGGCCTATGTATTGGTGAAATTTTGAGCTTTTAATTTTGAAATCAGAAGAGGATAATGTGGATTTTTCCATTTCTTCCCAGTGTGATTCAATGGGAATGACATATTTCCCTCAGGGTCTGGAAAACTTTGCTTTATGTAATAGTTCCTTTTTATTCAATGGATATTTTACTTTTGACTCCTCTAAAATTCAGATAACTTGTCTCTGTAACCAAAACAAATTGATTTTGAACATGATATTGTTTCTCTCCTGTACCTGTAGAATTTGAAATAAATATTTTCCTTGGCTTTCAGTAACAATCTGTCTCCTTTTAAATGTTTATACACTTTCATATCTCACTTCACTGAAAGGCAAAAGCCTGCTACAGAATAAGTCTACTATTGGAAACAATTAGCTTAGCTGTTCTGAGTGGAAGTTAGGATGATAGCCACAAAGAGGCAAAAAATTCCAGTGAATCTTCAGTTTCTTCAATCTTTATTGTCACTTTTAATGAAGATCGTTGTTCATTTTCAAGATACTACAAAGAAAATTTGAAGGGAAAAATCATTACAGTCTTTTCTATATTATTTGAGTTCTTTGTGAATTAAAATAAAGAAACTAAAATGATTTGTTTGTTGCACATAAACATAACAAAAAGAGGACAATAGAACATGAAACTTTTGAAGGCATTGGGAATTAAATTGTTACTTGTATGGGTTTCACAGTGTGTGAAGATCTAGAATAGTTTTTAAATGACATATTTCATTTGCAGTCTTCTTTACAAATTAAAAATACTTTTCAGGGGTATGTGTGCATACATGTGTGCACATATAGGCTAATATATATCTATGCATACATGCAATATTTTTTAAACAAGTTGCTGTTTAAAGTTAAAGGATGATAGCAGGGTCAATGAGATCTTGCAAGACATTCATTAAATTGGCGAGGATGTCTTTTTCACTTAATAACATCCTCAGAAAGCCTCCAGATGCTTTAGAATTTGTATTCTTGGGAATCCCTTCAGAAATAGTGTGGAAGGGAGGTAACTTAAATTTTGTCTTTGTCCCCACTACCGTTAAGGCATTTTATCAAATAGTACTTAAATGTAAAATGCATAAGCAGTCCAATAAGCAGGTACCAGATGACAGGAATACCCTCACTGAGCGAATGCCCTTACAAATGAGTTACACAGTAAGTTTCCATGTTCCTTATTTCTCCTTTTTGTCCTGTTAAATCCTGGATTCATTCCTGTGGATAGTTCAATGACAGATTTAGTGGCACCATTCCAGAGAGTTTGATAGTCCATGGGTTAAAGCAGCTTCCTGGGAAATGTGAACTATGGATTTAAATCTCCTTAAGTTGCAGTGAGCAAGGACAAGAACACTAACAATAAACTGCTTTCCATAGAGCACCACTGTTCCTTTGAATTGAACTCAGGATTGCCTCAAAGTACAAAGCATAGGCCGAAACGAGGTAGATTGGGGCTTCCATGGAACAAGCTAGAATTTAACAGCCACCTTGCCACTGAAAGCACCTAAATTAATTTCAACTTGGTCTGATTTCTTCAGCCAGCAGTTGTACCTTAGACTACCCAGGGTTAAAATTCCTAAATCTGATGCACGTCCAGCACACAGATTGTATACAGTATAAAAGACCTGAGACTTACTTGTTTGGTTTTTTATAAGGACGTACCTGTTTTCATACATCACTTCTGCCTTTGCAATGACTATAGAAAGATGGACTTCCAGCAGCTATCTACCAAAAGGGCTCATTTCTGCAATCCTCATCCAGACAAAATTCCAAATAAAGCTTAAGGGATGTTCAGCTAAGTGAAAAATAAGACAATCTTTCCTAATGATTTATTTTTAAATTACAGCTGTGTCACTGTATTTGTATGATCCCCTAGTGTTTAAATTTCTACAATAACCTCTATACAAAAGGGGTACGTCAAAATGATAAGTGTAACTGTCATTCTATTTTTATGAGAAGCTACAATTTTAGTTTGGTTCAGCTGTTCATGTACTTTTACAAATATAAATAATTTATATGGCTTTTTGTCCTGGTTTTGTCTGGGATGGAG
>NW_009206514.1:480-954 GCF_000690835.1 Fulmarus glacialis | reverse complement strand
CCCCCCCCCATTTTCCATATTGCTTCCTGCGCCCCGGAGTAGAAAGTGAAGTGTTGTATGTGAGGCTCTGCAAGTTTTTTGGGGGGGTTGGCCAAGGTCTAGTCCAGCCCTCTCTGCTGAGGAGGACGTGCTCTGAAATTCAACCAATTTCCCCAACGCTTTTGTTGCTGATGAACTGAAGCCCTATTGTTCATCCATTGCCACGGTCTTTTTCGGTTCCTACTATACGTTATGCGTTGCCAGAGATAATGAATTTGCACCAAAACCTCTCACAGTCCCATTCTGACAGACGGAACAAATTAGAAATGTCTAGTCTAAAGAAGAGCAATGGCTACCTTTTCCTAGAGAAGAAGGAAAGCGCACATGTCTTTGGAAACTTAAAAAAAAAAATGCAGCAAAAGGTCGAGTTTTCTAAGGTGTTTTCCTCCAGCTAACTTCTGAAGAACAGTTTCTTCCGAGTCTTGTTTTTGGGAG
>NW_009206514.1:0-302 GCF_000690835.1 Fulmarus glacialis | reverse complement strand
AGTTGTCCCCAACCCAACCAGCGGGCCAACAGCAGGAAAAAAAAAAGGGGGGGAAAAAAAAAAAAAAAAAAAGAAAAATTAGAAACAAATCATGGTGCTAACAAAAAAGACTCTCTTCCCATCCCTGCTGTCATGCAAACTTGCAGCGTGACCTCTCGTCGCTGAAAGGAGGGTGTCCTAAAGCGCTGCCGGTTCCTTCTTTCCCCTCTCATCCATCGCTCCGGGTTTGGAAACAGCGTGAAAACGCCCGTCAAAGCCCGGGCTGGGTTTTAGGGAGGCGGGCGGGGAGCGGGGGGGCGGGC
>NW_009206513.1:4574-5966 GCF_000690835.1 Fulmarus glacialis | reverse complement strand
TTAATGATTCTATGATTCTATGAAAGTTCTTGCCCCTGGGCATAAGATCTCTTCCCCCCATGCTCCAAGGACCTTGCACAACCAGCAGTTTATGGAGGCTGAGAGGAAGGCAAATTGCTTTTTGTCTTGGGAGCCCCTCAGTTTGTGTCCTTGCCTCCTCGCTGCAGGTCTGGAGCATAGGGAGAGCATGCCCAAATTCAGGCTGCCCCCATGGCCCCAGGGCAGCACCCACCACCATAATACAGAGCTGCCCCGGCGGGGCCAGCAAGCAGGAGCTGGGTGCCAAAGCACCTCCCCGCAGGGTGCATAGCTGCGCCCGCTCCGGCAACCCCAGACCAATCTGCAAAAGAAGCACGTTCTTGCTAAACGATGAGAAAAGCCTTGGAGAACTTGGAAAAGTTGCTTGTGAGATATTAACTGAACCACAGATTGGACAACATACCTAAGAGTTGCTGCAATGGGAAGGACCTCTTTGAGGTCCAAAACACCCTCTAAGAGATGCCCCGGGAATAGCAGCGTCCAAGCAGCCAGCTGGTGTTAGCACACGGCCAGCAGCTCGGGAACTGCCTGCGCTGCCTGTAAGCGAGGGAGAGGGGAAAAAGCAGCTTTTTGGGACAAGAATAACCATTAAGCATATGCATTTTGCAGGCTGCAAGAAGAACTTGTTATACTCCAGCAGCACCCATGGTGGACTTTGTTTCCTTAAAACTGCTAGGAGCCTTCCCGTGGGATTTAATATACAATTCTACAAGACAACACGATGTTTCCACTGGTTTACAGTGCAAAGGTGCATGGCATTAGGAAAGTAAGTGGTGTGCATGGTCCCGGGGCTGTTTGGTGCTCAGGGCACGGGGCATAGAATGGGAAACCCCCAGGGATCCTAACAGGAGGCTGGCCATGGACAGCTCCAACACAACTCCAGGAGGTCTCCTCCTATGCTTGGTGGCAAAACAGCATTTCTTAGCCAAGAGATGCTGTGGCAGGGAAGAAAGTGCTGTGCGTGGGTGTCCCTTGGCTCGGCTCAGCCATCCCTGGGCGCGGGATGCCGTGCACGCACCTCTGAGCATCCTGAGCACCCCCAGCTGCTCTTGGACCGTGGCGGTGGAAAGGGCAAGCAGAGAGAAAGCTGCCACCCTGCTCGAGCTCTCCCCGCTGCCCGTGCCCCCCCCGGCTGATGGGTCCCCAGGCCCCAGGAGGGTGACACCCTGACATTTTCCCTTCTTCTTCTGTCTCCAAGTGTCACTTTTCAGCACAGCCAAGGAGCTGCCAAGGTCCCTGTCCCCCGAGGTGTTTCGGAGGGCACCCACTGCAGCCGCTGCACCCGGTGGGAGGGAGTGAGAGAAAAGGGGGCAGAGCAGGGGAGGGGGATGGAGATGACAGCGGCTGGGAACC
>NW_009206513.1:0-4503 GCF_000690835.1 Fulmarus glacialis | reverse complement strand
TTTTTAAATAATTTCTTCTGGCTTCTGAAGCCCTCCAGTGCCAAGCTGTCATTTTGCTCTTTTAATCATATTTTGTGCCTGTGTTGCTCTGTAGGCGAGTCTGCAAGCTGCTTCCAAGCTCTCTCAACACTTAACCATTTACAGCCAGAAAGACATGCTGAGATGTTTTTCTCCTTTCCGGAGGATGGATCCTTCCCTCCTTTCGTCTCCCTTTCAGAGGCTGCTGGAGCTGGTGTTACAGTTGCAGTTTAGTTGCAGCAAGATTCCTGTGAAGGAGCGGGGAGAGCATTTGGAGAAGAAAAGAAAGGCAGTCCTCAAGGAAACTCCCTTGTGACTCTTGGTTTAGCTCAGATCTAGGGCAAGGGAAGTGAAAACTAAATATTCTCAAATCTTTGCTGTTCTCAGCAGCTCTCTGAAGGCAGACAAAGGGGTGAAATGGTGGTGTGGAAAAGAAAGCTAAAACGGATTCAGTAACATGCATTTTCCGGTTGGCAGGTAGCAGTTACCAGAAGCCCCAAGAAGTACCCAGCTCCTGGCACCCCTGTGCTCCTTCAGCTGGGTTTGCCCTGGGGCAAGCTGTACACTCCCAGCAGAAATTCTTGAAGCCCAAAGGTCTGCCAGATCACCTGGAAGCATGAGCCCTTCCCAACAAGCCTAGGGGCAAGAAACCAGGATGCTATTTTAACCCAGAAGATGCTTTTACGCACAGCATCTGCTTGAGCAATCTCCAGAAGTGGCACTCAGCTGCCCTGGCACGTTTGCAAGTGCCAGGGACATCCCACCAAAGAGACATTTCAAGCAGAGACGATACGACAGGTGCATGTGAGGCAGGAGAATATCTCCTGTGCTTTTTGCTGTTTGCATCGAGTTATATAGAGACCGATGGGAGCACATACCACCTGCCATAGGGTGGTATGGAGCCTGTCCCTCAGGGCAAGGGCAGAGTAGTGCTGGAAAGAAGCTCAGACCATGGAAAACGAGATGGATAGCTGCTTTGGGGTACCCAAATCTCATTTTTTAAATGATGGAAGAACTGCCTCTTTCCAGATGGAAAGCAGGTCAGGAGGTGGTCCTGCTGGCCTAGGCTTTTTGTGCAAGCAAGCGGCTGGCAGGGCAGCAGAGAAGCCCTCCACTTTGTGTGTCCACAGGGACCCTTGTCGCTGGGCAGAAGGGGGGAAGCTCATCTGGAGCTGGTGGGAAGCAGAGCATGCCCATGCTAACCCATTTACGTGCTGCAGAAAGAGCGCTCCCAGGGACTTCAAGGGAGCTGCTCCAGTGCCTGGAAGAGATTTGGTGGGATCTGTACCTCCCTCACCTTTCCCCTGCTCTCACCCTCCCCTTCTTGCAGCTACCGCTCTCCTCTGCAGAGCAGTCTCTGCAAAGGCGCACCTCTGAAACAAGAGGTCTTGCTGCATCTGCCTGTCAAAGTCACATCCACTGGCTGTAGCAGCAGTGACATTTAATGCTCCCCAGCTTTGCAAAGACGACACCTTTGGGTTTTAACCCCTCGCATGGATCAGCCAGTGGGCTAAAGTTACCGTAAGCAGAGGCAGATGTTGAGTACGAGCACGTTGCTCGGGTATAAACAGCGGCAGGAGGTGACGAGGAAGACGGTGTACCGGTGCTGCAGGAGACCTGCTACAGGCAGTTGCCTGTAAAAAATGCCTGTGAGATCCAGGAGGAGTTTGCAGGGTTGGTAGTTAGATTAAAAATGTTCTCCCTCACAGGAGAGGAATTTGCCCCGTGGCAGATCCCAGCCTCTTGCCCTGCAAGATGCACATGTGTCTGGCTACGTAAAATGTAGCTGGGTTGTGTCCTCGCTCGAAACCAGCGGCAGGGCTGGGCCCCACGCCTGGGCCCCCAAACCGCCACGCGCTCCCCCACCGTGCAGCATCGCTACAGCCTCTGCTGCCTTCCCTATTCTTTTAGTTGTGCCCCACATGTTTCTCTGTGGACCTGAAAACTTTGCCTGCCCCTCCAACTCCAAATTGAACAGGTCCTGTTTACTCCTCATTATAATAATTAATGCTATTACTGTTATTACAGGGCTACCTAGACTGTGCCTTCGAGGGAGGTATTAGAGGAGATGATGGCTGAACACAGGGGATAGGACAGGCTCTGCCCTGCAGACTTGATAGCCAGGGGTGTAGTCTTCCTTGACTCGGAAATGTGCCGGTCGCACTTCTGACTGCAGGTGCCAATTTGGTAAAACACAGTTGTTGAACACAGCTTTATGAACATGTTCCTCCTTTCAAATTCTGTTTC
The DNA here is from genome assembly GCF_000690835.1 of Fulmarus glacialis. Classification (NCBI taxonomy): domain Eukaryota; kingdom Metazoa; phylum Chordata; class Aves; order Procellariiformes; family Procellariidae; genus Fulmarus; species Fulmarus glacialis. The sequence continues at coordinate 2,238 of NW_009206513.1, read as the reverse complement.
CCACTTCCCTGAACGAGTCACAGATAAGAAGACCTTGTCAATGCTTGCCTGAGACTTTCCAAACCTGTTTATTCTGGTCTCGTTCTGGTCATCCAAAGAAAGCGCTGCCAGGATGGAGATACTCTATGTGCAAACACATATAGCAAGAGCAGAGCGAGGGCAAGGGCTATCTTTGGTCCCCAGCCTTTTCTACAGCAAATCAAAGCTGCTACATCCAATAAGAGGATTGTTAGTGAGCCCTGAGTTGTGCTAGGGCTTTCTTTGCCCCGTTATTGGAGCCTGGTTGCAGCACCTCAGCTCTTTGCTCTCCCGAAGCGAAGGTAAAAGAAAAGAGTGCGTGGCGATGTGGTGGGGACCCCCGTCCGTCCCTCCCCGAGGAGCTGCACGTTCATCAGCTGGAGCCGATGCTATGGGGTGACCATTTGTCCCCTCTCCTGGGCGTGTGACAAGGGAGCTGCATCCTTCCCAGCAGGCCCTCTGCTCAGCAGAAAAGACTGTGACACCGTCACACTCGCGGCAAACTTGATGTAATTTTCCCTCTCTTGCTTCCCCTCCTTCCCTCCTGCCTGACCTCCCTGCAAGTTGCGTCTCATGAAATGGGCTGTGCTCCCCCCCGCAGCTCCAACAGAAGAAATGCAAAGGGATGCGGAGAAGCAGCCTGTGCCTGCCACAGCCCAGCGAGCCTGTCTGTCTGCCAAAAATGACGGTGGGGTTTCCTACAATCCTTCAAGCACTTAGACTGAGACTGGGAAATGCTGCTACCCGCGAGGAACAGCGGCGTGTGGTGCCGTAGCAGGGGCTGACAAATGCGTCAGTGAGTGAGAAGGGCTCAAATCCTGCAGTGGTGACAACGGCGTGGGAAAGCCTGGATGCACGGTTAGAGCTGACTGCTGGGATTGAAATCCAAACCCTTGAAGCATCTTTAAAAAAACCCCAAAACTTTGAAGCCAACAGTAGCCCTGGTGCCTCTGCCAGCGTCCTGGCCGAAAACTTGGCCTCTTGGGCAGGTGCGTCTGCCCAGCGTGCTTACAAAGCACCGGCCAGTCCCGCTGTGTTGGCAGAGGGAGCTGCTGCGGCCATGTAGCCCCAAAGAGAGCAGAAACCAGGAATATCCACGCTCCAGGCAAAGGCTGCTTTTTCTTGGCATTCAGAGGGTAGAAGAGTGGGTTGCGAAGGGCCGGGAGCATCAAGAGAGGAAAGGCAGCCCTGGGCATGGCTCACGGCCATCACTAAAGTGTCCTTCGGGGATGTGCCCAGGTCAGCACTGCTCTCCTGCGGCTGGCTGAGCGTCTTGCTCATCAGGGCAGCGCTAACCAGCGTCAAAACATCAGGGACAGCCTTACTCAGGGGGGACTTTGCTGGGACAGCCAACAGGAAGGGACTAAGGGGTGTCTGAGACCCACCTCCTAAGAGCCTGAAGTGTTGACTGTCATGGCTTGGTCCCTTGCCCCAGGGCAGCCCCTCGGCTGCCATGATGGGATCCACCGAGTGCCAAAAACCCCATCTTCCCTTCCAGGGCTGATGGAGGAGTCACCGGGCTGCCAGGGGAGGGACAGCTGTAAATCGTCGCCCCGCTATCTTCTTGAACAACATGTCGCCTGTATACCACCCATCTTTCTGCAGATCCCCATTGATCAGGAACAACGGGAGCCCAGCTGTGGCATGGGGTGCCCAAGGAAGGGGGAGAGCAGAGGGAGAAGAACTGGCTGAATTTTTCAGTTAAACTAAAGTCAGAACAAGATTCCTCAGTCTTCAAGGCATATCATCACAAACACGAGATCACTGTCAACCTCAGGAGACTGCCACAGGATTACCAATACTTTGTACTGTATTTTAGAAGTCTCTCGCTCTTGAAGTGAGAAACTCATTCCTTGGGTCATTTTCCCTGCGAAAATCATTCTGCAGGCGCAAGCTGTGCCCGAGGGCCTTTGCAGCCTGTAAATTCAGATGAAAAAAGCCCTGTCTTTATATCTAAACCATGAAATGCCTCGGGTGTAGGCTGGTGCAGGCCTGGAGAGGGGCTTTGCAGCTGTACCCTTACACCGACTGCAAGAATAGCTGCAGCCGCTGAACAGGGAGAGCCAGACGTTGTCACCCGGGCCCGTCCCCAACTCTCCCGGTGCGCTGCTCCTCCGGCAGGCAGGCTCCTCATCAGTCACGAGCAAGGCTGGGTGCACGGGGGCAGCACCGCGGCCTCTCGGGAGTGAGTCTGCCTGCCTTCTCCCTCCTCCCTAGGCC
>NW_009206512.1:1471-4094 GCF_000690835.1 Fulmarus glacialis | reverse complement strand
TGGCGCAGCTCTACTTCCACCTGGCACCCAAGGCAGAGGTTGGCGTCATTGCCAAGGCGCTGGTGCGGCTCCTGCGGAGTCACAGGTCTGTGGCACCCGGGTTGCGGTGGTCTGCTACCCCAGCACTCCGAGTAGTGGGACCCATGGGGAGCCCCAAGACCCTGGGAGAGCCCCCCAAAAAGCCCATCCCTGCAGGGACAGCGGGTTGAGGCGAATTGCCAAAAAAGAGGGCTTTTTGGCCTGGCCCAGTGCAGACATGGGATGGCAGTGTCATGGTCGCACCAGCCTGGTGGTGGGTCCTGCCCCATCTTCACACGATTTGCTGGGGGGGTCCGGCCCTGCCCCACTGATGGTGGTCCCCTCTTTGTTCCCACAGTGAGGTGCAGTACGTTGTGCTGCAGAACGTGGCCACCATGTCCATCAAACGGCGGGTGAGTCTCGGACTCGGTGTGGGAGGAATTGGACCTGTTGACTCCGGAGCGGAATGAGGGCTAGCCAGCAGGGTCACCACGGCCAGCTGCCTGCGGGTCACCTTGGCAAGGATGGGACAGGGGTGGCGCTAACACTGCTGGCTCTGCATGCAGGGGATGTTTGAGCCCTACCTGAAGAGCTTCTACATCCGCTCCACGGACCCCACACAGATCAAGATCCTCAAGGTGAGCTGGAAACACCCGGCAGAACCCATCACTGGTGGCTTTGGGGCTTCATGGAGCCCTTCCCTGTGAGACAGCTGTCCTCCATGCCCTGGGGACAGGAGGACAGCAAGGAGGCCGTGCCCTGGCACCATGCTGCCCATCTCTTCCTCTTTCCCACAGCTGGAGGTCCTCACCAACCTGGCCAACGAGACCAACATCTCCACCATCCTGCGGGAGTTCCAGGTATGCCATGGTCATACTGAAGCCACTGGGGTGCCACCAGTGGCATGGCTCTGGGTGCCAAAACACCACCATGGAGGGGATGGAGGAGAGCCCCACCAGGAGGAGTGGGCTGAGGCCATGCCAACCCCATGGGTAGCTCCAAAGAGCCCCAACGTGTGACCCCCACATGGGGGAATGCCCAGCACTGGCATGTGGGTGACATGTCGCGTGTGTCCCCCATGCCTGCGCAGACCTACATCCGCAGCATGGACAAAGACTTCGTGGCAGCCACCATCCAAGCCATCGGGCGCTGTGCCACCAACATTGGGAAGGTGCGGGACACCTGCCTCAATGGCCTGGTCCAGCTCCTCTCCAACCGGGACGGTGAGTGTACGCGGTGGGGGTGAATCGGGGGCTCCAACGCTCTTGGGGCAGGACCCCAGTGAGGCCGGGTCTCTGCCCACAGAGCTGGTGGTGGCTGAATCTGTGGTGGTCATCAAAAAGCTGCTGCAGATGCAGCCAGCCCAGCACAGCGAGATTATCAAGCACATGGCCAAACTCACCGACAACATCCAGGTGGGTCGGGGCGTTGCATGACCCGCAGGACTTGGGGAGTGGCAGTGGTGCCACGTGCCCGGGGGCATTTTGCAGGTGCCGATGGCGCGAGCCAGCATCTTGTGGCTTATCGGCGAGTACTGCGAGCACGTGCCCAAGATCGCGCCCGATGTGCTGCGCAAGATGGCCAAGTCCTTCACCAACGAGGAGGACATTGTCAAGTTGCAGGTCATCAACCTGGCAGCTAAGCTCTACCTGACCAACTCCAAGCAGGTACCGGGAACGTGGCCCAACAGCGTGCCTCAGTTTCCCCACTGGGGAGGAAAAGGCTGGCCCTGAGTATGTCTTCTGGTGCAGAGCAAGCTGCTGACCCAGTACGTCCTCAACTTGGCCAAGTATGACCAGAATTACGACATCCGCGACCGGGCTCGCTTCATCCGCCAGCTCATCGTGCCCACCGAGAAAAGTGGGGCCCTCAACAAGTATGCCAAGAAGCTCTTCCTGGCCCAAAAACCCGCTCCCATCTTGGAGTCCTCCTTCAAAGGTACCCACCCCTGGTCACAGGGCATGGGGACATGGGGCCAGCTGTCACCATGGTGCTGCATGGCTGTCCCCGAGCTGCTGCCACCTCTCACCCTGCTGTAGATCGGGACCATTTCCAGCTGGGCTCTCTGTCCCACCTGCTCAATGCCAAGGCTGTGGGCTACCAGGAGCTCCCCGACTGGCCGGACGAGGCTCCTGACCCCTCCGTGAGGAACGTGGAGGTGCGTGGAGCACGCTGGGGTGTAGGGTGCATGGGGGTCCAAGGTGGGGGCATCATCTCAAGGTCTTGGGAGAGCCCCAGAAGGTGCCCAGGTGCTGCTCAGCTGCCCCATGTCCCCTCTCTGCTGCCCATATACCCACGTGGGGACCCGAGGGGGGCAAGGGCTGCTGTTTGGGCCACCCACCCATGGGTGATGGCCCCACTCCATCAACCCTGTGCTGGCAGGTTCCTGAGTGGACCAAGTGCACCAGCCGGGAGAAGAGGAAGGAGAAGGTGGAGAAACCTTTCTACTCTGACTCAGAGGGAGAGTCAGGGCCCACGGAGTCGGCTGACAGCGGTGAGGACCCGGTGGCATGGCAGGGCATAGGGCAGGGGCCACTGTGGTGGGGCATCGGGCAGGGGTCACTGTGGCAGGGACATCAGGCAGGTGCCGCCACGGTGGGGCATG
>NW_009206512.1:0-1249 GCF_000690835.1 Fulmarus glacialis | reverse complement strand
CGCCTGGGGCGGGGACATGAGGCAGGTGCGGCCACTGTGGGGCATGGGGCAGGAGCCACCATGATGGGGCATCAGGCAAGGGACAACACGGTGGGGCATGAGGCAGGGGCCACCACAGTGAAGCATCAGGCAGGTGCCAAAATGGTGGGGCATTGGGCAGGGGACATTGCAGGGGGGACATCCCATCGTGGTGGGGACGTGGCAGGGGACATGGAGGGCTGCGGCAGGCGGATGCAGGGATGCAGTGGGGGGAAGCAGGGATGTGGTGGGGGGTTGTGGGGACGTAGCGGGAAGATGCAGGGGTGTAGTGGGGATGCAGTGGAGGAATGCAGGGGTACAGTGGGATGCAGTGGGAGGATGTGGAGGTGCAGCAGGATGCAGTGGGAGGCAGCAGAGGGTGCTGGGATGCAGCGGGATGCAGTAAGAGGATGTGGGGATGTAGCAGGAGGATGCAGGGATGCAGTGGAAGGATGCAGGGATGTAGCATGAGGATACAGGGATGCAGTGGGAGGACACAGGGATGCAGCAGGAGGATGCAGGGCTGCAGTGGGAGCATGCAGGGATGCAGTGGAAGGATGAGGGATATGCAAGGGAAGGATGAGGGATGGAGCAGGATGCAGAGGGAGGCAGCAGAAGGATGTGGGGATGCAGTGGGAGCATGCAGGGATGCAGTGGAAGCACACAGGGATGCAGTGGAAGGATGCAGGGATGCAGCAGGATGCAGAGGGAGGCAGCAGGAGGATGTGGGGATGCAGTGGAGATGCAGTAGGAGGATCCGGAGATGCAGTGAGATGCAGTGTTGGGGTGCAGGGATGCAGCAGAAGGACAATGGGATGCAGGGAAGCAGTGGGAGGATGCAGTGGGGATGCAGCAGCGGGTGCGGAGATGCAGTGGGATGCAGTGGGAGGATGGGGGGATGTAGCGGGAAGATGCAGGGGTGTAGTGGGGATGCAGTGGGAGGATGTGGAGGTGCAGCAGGGAGCTGTGGGGATGTCGGGGGACTCAGCAGCAGGAGTGAGCTGTGCCCCTTGCAGAGCCCGAGTCCGTCAGCGAGGAGAGCAGCAGCAGCAGCAGCTCTGGCAGCTCCAGCTCCGGCAGCGACGAAGAGGAGGAGGAGGAAGAGGAGGAGGAAGGCAGCGGGGAGCAGTCAGAGGACAAGGAGGAGGAGGAGGAGAAGAGGACGAAGAGAAAGGAGAAGGAAGGCTCCCGGAAGGCAGCCCCGGGGACCGCGGGCAGGTACCCCCTGGGA
>NW_009206511.1:1390-1605 GCF_000690835.1 Fulmarus glacialis | reverse complement strand
GAGCCGCGGGGCTCCCCTCCGAGCGCTCGCCGCAGGTTAACATCGTCCCTCCAGCTCCCAGGCTGGCTGCGCGCCACAGGGATCCAACCGCCTTGTCCTCCCACATTCCAACCCGAATTTCAGCTCCGGCAGGCGCCTCGCCACCCCCATCGTCCCGGCCCCTCGGGGGGCTCAGCTGGGATGGAGGGGTCACCGCCGTGGGTGGCGGGGCGTCG
>NW_009206511.1:773-1174 GCF_000690835.1 Fulmarus glacialis | reverse complement strand
TGCCTGCAACCCCCCTCTGAAGCGATAATGAAAACCCTTCGTCTGGAGGTTTCACCCGTCTTCTCGGGGCGAGCATCCAGGCAGCTCCCAAGCAAGGGGCTTGCGTGGCCACCGGCCAAACACGCCCTGCGCATTGGCCTCCTTCCTCTGTTTTTCTAGCCCTTTCTTCACCTCTGCCGCTTCTCCTGAGCCACATCCCTCTCCTCCGACTGGAGCCCTTGAAAACCCTTTTCTCCCAGTAAACTGCAGCACTCGGCACCCATGGGAAGGGTCACCCCATCACCCATGGCCCCTGCAAGGGGGCTGGCAGAAAAAATCCACCCTCAGATGAGCAAGTGCAAACTGCCGAGTACCGTCTTGAAAGGGGAGCCCAGGGCAGGGGGGAAGGCATTATAATGCAC
>NW_009206511.1:453-677 GCF_000690835.1 Fulmarus glacialis | reverse complement strand
CCTCAGATGAGCAAGTGCAAACCACCGAGTACCGTCTTGAAAGGGGAGCCCAGGGCAGGAGCAAATGCATTATAATGCACTAATAAACCAGACCCTCCACACCCCTGGGGCTGTCCTGCTCTGCGCAGGGGGTGCACAGGGCTCGGCTCTGCCCCACGGGGCTGGTGCAGCATGTGCTTGAGATGCAATAGGAAGGGGGAAAAAAAAACAAATAAATTAAATTC
>NW_009206511.1:0-416 GCF_000690835.1 Fulmarus glacialis | reverse complement strand
GGACGAGCGCCAGCAGCTCGGCTGCTCCAGCGTCTCTACACGGGGCCGTCCCCAGCTCCGGCTCTCTGCCGAGCGAGGCCCCGGGCTGCTCTATTGCTGCAGCTACTTCAACCTCCATTGGATGACTCAAGCAGGAAAAAATAAAAGCTAGCCCTGTGCACTCCCCACGCCCTCAGCAGGGTTGAGCCGGCCACGGGGTGTCCTGTGCCAGCCCCAGCCCTGGCCAAAAGCCTGGGCCACAACCCGGTGGGAAAAGCTGCTCGGTGTTTCCGAATTGCCCTGGACTTGTAAGAGTTACATGCCAGCCCTGGGAAAGGGCAGCGAAAGGAGAAAAGGTTGCAAGGGGAAAGGAGATGGAGGCAAAGGTGGGATGGAGAACTGCAAGAAACTCCCCCGTGCATGGCCGGGCACCGCCA
>NW_009206510.1:42840-45676 GCF_000690835.1 Fulmarus glacialis | reverse complement strand
GATTCTATGATTCTATGATTCTAGTCTCTACTGTTTTCAGTCTAGAGAATAGACAGCAAAGAAACACAAAACAATTATACTCAGGTTTTGAGCTACACAAAAAAGAGTTATGAAATAGTATATGAACAGATTACAAGTCAGATAGGCATTTATCTGCAAAAGAGAAACATTTTCTGCTAATGGTGTAATAAATGTACACAGTGACAATTACTAAAACACATGCATCAGAACAAAGGGAAGATCACGTAAAAGTGTGATCCATACAAATTGTAAAAAATGTGGTTCGTAACAAAATGTATTTAGAATTATGAAATGTAGCACTAGCCTAAAAATTGAAAAAAAAAAGGAACTAAGAAAAATAAATTACATAATTACAAGATCATCTGTGCAGGGTTGGAGATATGATAGCATTTTATCTGGGAAATGGCACATGATCTTACAAATGAAGACACCTATCGTGGCACTTCAGAGAACACGGTGAGAATGTTAGCATCTAACTCCAAGAACCTTATTTAAAACGTAATAGCGCTTTTGAAGCACTGCTTCATCTTATGGAGGTCTTTCCCTTTTGGGATCACAAAATCCTAATTAAAATGTTTGTGCCTACACATTTCCAAAATGTGTCAGCAATACAATTTTAAGAGGTAATTTTCCTTTTAGTAAAGTGTGTGTTGAGCCACACAACAAACACGTCTTTTCTTCCTCTTTGCCCCCTTTTTGTTAGTGTGGACTACCAGTGGGATGGCTCTTGCAGAATCTCTCTCAGTGAGCAGGACAAGACCTGTCCTTCCTCCCCTGCATTGTCAAATAGTATGACTTCTGAACATAGCTGTAATAAATAGTTTGATATCTGTTTTTTGTGTATAACTTGTACGTAATTACACAGTCTTGTTCCTAGAATGAAAGTTAAGCAGTGCTATGACTTGTTTACTTTTATGTTTTCATATTGCAACAGGATGAATTCCATAATTAGAAATTTTTAACATCCTCCACAGACAATTTAATTTGCATGTTAATCATTATTTTAGGATAGTCACAATAGTCTCTTAATTATGCAGCCTGTGGTGAAAGCATGCAGTTGATAACCAAAACACGGTGTTTAAAAAGAGATAAATTCTGATATCAAAATATACAGAAAGGAATATTAGAGATTTTCTAGCTCTGAAACCAGAAACACAAGGAAAGGAAATATAATAGCAATGATGACATATATATATACACGTCTTGAACCTGGCCATCACAACAACCAGTCTCTGCTGATGTTTCATTACGCAACTGTTCTACCTATTAATCTTAGACTTCTGATATCTAAAGGACAGTGAGAACTGCCTGCATGTTCTCTTCTCAGCTCAGCCGCCCTTCATAGAGAATTCTACTCCATTCCTCTTTTCAACAGGTTGCATGCTTCTCCTGCTCCATGCTATTATCTCTCATGAGATATTACAGATTCCATGACATCCATTCTTAAGAGTAACAAATGTCAAGTCATGGATTGGAATAAAAGGGAGATGAATCTCTACCAAAACAGGGAAAGGAAGGAGGGAGTTAGAGAATAAGTAGAAAAGAAATGTGCGGTTCAAATATAGAGATAACTTGGATAACCTCCAGAAGGTAAAAGGAGGAAAAGAGAAAACACACATAATAAAGGAAGCATTCGAAAGATAAAAGGAAAGTGAATACAAAAAGAGATAGTTTTAAACCATATTTATTATTGGTACAGAGATCCTTAACCCAGCACAGCAAACATAAATGAAAATCTGTATCCACTTTTCACACCGATTTAATCCTGTTAATAACAAATTTGCTTTTATTGTACCTCTGTTATAATAATAATGTATGTTAATATAGATAGTGTGTACAGATTTTAAATGTAGATTTCCCAGGTGTACTGTGAATGCCTTTCATTTCAAATATAATATCTTTGGCAGCAGAGAAGACAACCAGGAAAAAAAATATCAGCAGCTTTTTGTTGGCAAAACCTAGGTATAAAATTGGCAACCTTGACAAAGGTAATTACAGGATAAAATTGATGTCCTTTTTTTTTAAATAATTTTGTGGATGGAAGTTAAATTTTAGAGTTTCTGAAGTATGTACAGTTTCTTCCCCACCACATTTTTACTTAAAATAAGAAAGACTACCTTGCCTGCTGCGTTGTTATGCTTGTTGGATTAAATAAATTAGACTCAAAATGAAGCCTGGGGAAAGTGCTGCTGTATTATCCGTCACTTGAGCATGATTAACTTGCTTTTTAAAATGGCTTCGTAGCAGAACAAGAGTTCTGTATGGCTTGATTAAATAATACATAAAATTAATGGGATGAATCTTGTTCTGGGGTGCAATCCATTAAAAAGTGGTTTTTTTTTTTTTGCTTTCTGCTAAAGCTTTTTTGTTTGGTTGGTTTTTAGAGATTTTATAAATCATACAGGTAAACCAGACAAGGGTAATATCAATTCCATGTGCACCTCATTTTCCCTTGATTGTACACTAAACCATTACATTTTATTTGTTACTGTTATGGAATATCAGCGAATGTACTCCTCTTTGCATATGCAAAAATGTGGAAAAGCAAGCACTTAAGTCAGTGTAACTGTGAGCAGAAACTGGTTTACTCTTTTTATCATACAGGTAAACCAGACAAGGGTAATATCAATTCCATGTGCACCTCATTTTCCCTTGATTGTACACTAAACCATTACATTTTATTTGTTACTGTTATGGAATATCAGCGAATGTACTCCTCTTTGCATATGCAAAAATGTGGAAAAGCAAGCACTTAAGTCAGTGTAACTGTGAGCAGAAACTGGTTTACTCTTTTTTTTTTTTTTTTATTGAGCGG
>NW_009206510.1:35693-42829 GCF_000690835.1 Fulmarus glacialis | reverse complement strand
AAATTATTTAAGAAGTTTGTGATACATTGCAGGAGATTTGGATACGAAATCTAGTGGTCTAGTAAAATAGTTAGCTGCAGTTATCTCTGATTTCAGTTCAATGTAGTACTTTCATTTAAATCCTTCAGTAGATTCCAATTGCCTATACCGTGCAAGACGACCCAACTGAACTGGCAATTTCACCTGAATGAAGACTACAGGAGTCAGCCTACAGACTATTTTCTGTTCTTACCATAAATATTTTCACTCAATCCTTCCTGTGCTTCATATACTTCCTCAATATTTATTGAGGAAGAACCCTGGTAATTCAGGTAGGAAGAGACCTCACGGCATTTCTAGTCCAATCTGCAGCTCAAAGCAGTCTCAGATCTGAGGTCAGGCCTGTGTCCAGTTGGGTCTTGAAAAGCTCCAAGGACAGAGACTGTACAACATCTCTGAGCATCCTGTTCCATTGCTTGGCTCTCGTCAGGATGAAAAAGTTTCTCTTTATATCTAGTTTGAACCTCCCTTTTCACTTTATGCCCATTGTCTCTTGTTCTCTCACCATGTACCAGCAGAGAGGATCATGGCTTTGGCTTCTCAATGACCTCGTCGTAGGTCTGGGGGGTTGCTAAGTGCCCCCAAAACCACCTCTTCTCCCAGCCCAAAAAGCACCAGTCCCTCAGCTTCTTCTCACAGGGCAAGTGCTCCAGCCCCTGAGCATCTTCGTGGTCCTTCACTGAACTGACTCCAGCTTATCTGTCTGTCTTGTACTGGGAGACCCAAAATCTAGCCACAGAATCTAGGTGTCATCTGAGTGCTGAATAGTGGAGGACAATCACTTCCCTTTATCTACTGGCTGTTCTCCCATGCAGCCCCAGATGCTGCTGGCCTTTTTTCCTGCCAGGGCACACTGATGGCTCACATCCAGCTTGCCTGTCTGCCAGGATCCCCAGGTCCTTTTCGGTAGAGCTGTTCCCCCACCAGACAGCCCCCAGTCCATATCATTGCAAGGGGTCTTCTTCCCCGGTGCAGGACTTGGCATTTGTTGTTGAATTTCGAAACCTTCCTTCTGGCACATTCCTCCAGCCTGTTTAGGTCCCTCTGGATTGCAACCCTGCCCATTAACAATTACTTACTTTTTCCCCAAGGCAAAAAAAAAACCATCTTACCAAAACATCCCTCACCAAGAAACACCTTAGTCTTCTAAAGACAGAAGTCTTTGGAAGTTTTTCCAGTTGAAGAGATGACAGAGAGCATCTTCTCATATGAAATTTGATCAAATGTCTGGCTTTTCTGATACCCAGCTCGTACAGATTCTGTGTGCTAAATGTGAAAATGTTCAGCCCTGAAAGAACTTTTCTTAGGTTATGATCTGGAGCACATACATGGCTTTATGCCTTTACAGACACAAGGGACTCCTGGAGAAGAAGCTGTGTCCTGTGTGAAGTGCAGCAGGCTCATAGCTGGTGTAACTGGTGTGGGTGAGTAACTGTCATTCATGAGTCAACCTAACAATCACAATCAGAGAGTTCATGAAGGCTAAGCCATTCTTGGTCTACGCTAACATGAATTTTTATTGAAAGGGCCGTTTTTTGTGCCCTCACATGACCTTCACTGCTGATTTAGTGCAACTTTGGGGTCTGCTTTGCTTCTGAATAGGCCTGCTTCAGAAGAACACAGGATCTGAACCATCTTTGTTGAAAGCAGTATCAAGTTTGTTTGAATCTTCAGATAATAATTTTTCTCTCTTTCCTGATATGCTAAATCCCACTCATTGGTTTGTCAGTGCCAGAAATCCTGGAGCCAGGCTTGTCATTGGCAGGCAGGTCCATTCACATACATGCTGTGTTTTTCCCTCACTAGAATTTCCAGGGAGTTTCATCTCATCCAAAAGGGAAAAAAGCAAACACCTTCCTCCTGGCTTTTTTCCCCTACAGAGGTACTTGCCAAACTCCTGATAAATTCAGGAGTGCCTTTTTGGAGGCTGGTATCAAGACCTTTACCATCAACTCACATAACAGAAAAGCCCTTCAGTATTTCATTTCAGGTCAACATTCTGGCAGTACATCTGTGGACACTAGAATGAGAGGTCATTCATCTGTCCTCATACAATGGCTGATTAAGGCAGATGAATTCAGAGAGTCAGGCACTAATTACAGTGATCAAGGTTAAATTCTTTCCACAGCCCCATGCTCTGAATTTAGACTGAAGGAGAGGTTTGTATCTTTCCTGCCTCACAAGCAACTTAACATTACAGGTATACATGATCCTTATGTTTTCCTTGCCCAGTGTGATAGAGGTGATCACTGAAAAAAGGCAAATGATGTATGCTGAGGCCAGCCACTATAGCAGCCAGCATCACCAACTCTTTCTCCCAGTTCCAGTTTAACATTAATATGCTACTGAATTTGAAATTAAAAATCTAGTCCTGTTGTCTCTGTCATCTGTATCCAATCACTACCTTTCTTTTCTTCCATTGTTTTTCTAATGTTAGTCAGCCTACTGAGCCTTCTACCAGCTCATCTTGGAATGAGTTCACAGGGCTACCGTTCCCCAAAACCTGCATATTATTCCAGTAACATTTCCGTGCACGGCTATGAAGCATGCCAACTTCTATTGCTCTCTTCTATCCTTAGTCACCGCTTAGGTATATATTCGTTTTACTTTTTTGATCTTTCTCATCAATCAATTCCTCCAGGACTTTCTATTGCTTTGCTTCCATTTCATGGTCTTGCTCTGTTTTCATCAATATCCTCTGAAGCCTTCATGTCCAGAACTGTGTCCTCCCCTGAGTGGTACAGAGAGGTATTGTCTCTTCTTTCTCATGATGCATCTTCAAAAGCAGCCTTTTGCTTCATATTATTTTATTTGAGTTTATTTGTGCATATCTTAACATGAAAAGAGGCTTTAACTACAAAAACATCTAAAGAAATCCTGAACTGGAGCATATTTTCTTAATTCTCTGGTAATCCTGAAAATTCTGGCAGCTTGTATTCTCTTCACCATGGACCACAGCCTTGTTCTTTTCTTTTCAAAATAAACACTTTGTTTGTTTGTTGACTGGTCAAATATATTAATAGCAATTCAAGAGAATGTTGCAAGAGTAAGCACAGTTATACTGATGGAGAACTGAGATAGCAGTGTTGACTTTGCATGACCATTCTAACCTGGATCTTGCATTGGCTCTATTCCAGATTCTAGAATGACTAACCAAACATCCAATGCCTGCTCACAGAACTCAAACAACCTGAAAAAGAAACCTGAGCCTTTTTTCCATTCAGCTTTTGAGGAGTGGCTGATATTTTCAAATTTCTTTCTTGTCATTTCATAGATTTCCAATTAAAATTTTGAGGGAATCAAACTTAAAAAAGAAAAAAAAAAAAAAAAAAGAGCCCAAATAAAAAAGATTCCAAGGGACTTTGTCATCTTTAGATGTTCAAGTCCTGGTAGACTCTCCAGGCTCATATAAGTCGTCTTTGTGATCAAAGAGGAAGATCATGTCAAAGCACTGAATAGAAATCAGAACAGCTAGTTCTCTATTTTGTTCAAAACACCATTCCTCTTAATCTGAATCTACTGGCCAGAACAATGTTTTTCTAAATCTTCTTGTACTTGGTTCTTTTTTTTATTTCTAGAAGACATTTCATTGGAAAGTCTGAAATTGTTCCTGCTGCATCATTGAACAGATGACAATAAGAGCACCTCATTAGTTCATAGTGAGGACTGGACAACCTCAGACACTCAAGTGAATACAAAAAAGCTAAAATTTATGCAGTGTCTCACAAAATGAGATAGAAATGTTATGGTTAACCTGTTGTCAATTCTTCATCCAAACCTAATGATTTTACAATAATTTCTTCCTAGTTTAAAGTGTCATCCATGTATTCTTTCCATCTCCTTTTTTAGAGCTGTTTGCTGCCATCCATTTTACACATGACGTCAGTACCGTGTCATCTTTGTCACAAGCTCCAAAACTCACAGTCGTCTGAGCTCCTCTCAGGCAGTGCAGTTTCTCCTAAAGCCACCAGGGACCTCTGCGCAGTTGATCAATAGTTCACCAACAACATAGTTTCTAGCTTCTAAGTGTTTGAAATCACAACCTTAACATTGCCTTTTTCTATGCATAGAATTATTAATTTTCGGTGAAAAATGAAAAAATGTCAAATACCTTTTATCTCTATTAACGTTTGTTTTCTTCTGCTTGGTGCTCTATTTTTATCTTCTCCTTTGTGTTTCCTTGCTGCTTTATGTTTTATAACACATCACACACAATAATGGTCATATGCCTCACACCTGATTATTTCTATGCTCAAATTTGCTGGAACATTTGCTGGAAACTTTCCAGGATTACAAGGGCAACAAATAGTCTTCATAAAACAGAACAGATGGCAAGCACCTTTGTCTTTATTATGGCATTGTTGCTTTAGAAATCTACAGGTCCAGATGCTAAGAAAAGGATGGAGCTTTGTTCACTGAGACCAATATCCGCTGTTTGTTTCACACTGTGTTAAAATTATGGTAAATATGTCATCTTTTTATGACCCAGTAGCTTGGGTTTATATGTGCAATTGCCTGTGCACTTTTATTTTCCCACTTAATTTTAACAAGACAATTGCAGATTCAAACGTAATTTCAGAATGGTAGCAGTCAAAAAATCCCATCCTCTTGGTGTATGTTCACAGCTAATGAGCTTATGTTCAGTTAATATCCATCAAGCTGCTGGGGTGAGTGATGAGAACTGAGCAAGGGTTCCTTATCAGAAAAGGTCTCAGTTCCCTCAAGGCAGGATAGACCCAATAGTGGAACTGAAAAAGAAATGGGAGATTGTATGATTCTTAGGATCTAGTTTCCATAGATATTTTTTAGAAGTATATTTTTTACTTCAGAATGCAGCCAATTGTACCAAACAGGCTCTCATCTACCAAAAACTAGCATAGCTGAGTTATATAGCTAACATATAAGAATCCCTCCAAAGCTGCTATTGCCCTGTTGTCCCGGTTCCGGCTGGGACAGAGTTAACTTTCTCCCCAGTAGCTTGGGGGGTGTGCTGTGTTTTGGGTTTGGTATGAAAGGAGCGTTGATGGCCCATTGATGCTTTGGCTGTCGCTGGGTGATGCTCGCACGGGGCGGGGGGAGCACAGCCGGGGTGGTGGACCCAGCTGGCCAATGGGGTATTCTATACCATGTGACATCATGCTCAGTATAAAAACCGGGGGGGGGGGGGGGGGCTCTCCCCCCCGTTCGTGACACGCGGTCTGTGGTCGGTGAGCAGTTGCATTGTGTATCGCCTGCTTTGTATATTCTGTTATTGTTGTTGTCCTCACTGTTACTATTACTGTTCTATTTTGTTTTATTTCAATTATTAAACTGTTTTATCTCAACCCGCGGGTTTTTCTACTTGTGCTCTCCCGATTCTCTCCCCCATCCCACCGGAGGGGGGGTGAGTGAGCGGCTGCGTGGGGTTAAACCACGACACCTGTCTTTAAACTACCAAAGTTCAAATACTGATCTACAGTAGACTAACTTGGAAATTCAGTCAAGTCACTTCTTTAACCTGCAAGCTGAATATATAGCTAGCCATAGATAAACATACCTGGGAGGAAGATAAATAATTACATGCTATGATGAAGAGCAGAGGAGTTGCCTCAGAGGCACAAAAGGATGTAAAGTAACATGATGATATCAAGTCAATGCATTATGAGAGCAAAGTAGGAAAAGTTTCTTAGTCTACATGATGCACAATGAAATCACCTTCATCGGGAATTTCTGCAACATGTGAATTTAGTTCAGACTATTCCTTTCTTTATTTGAATCACACTTCCTACAAATGTTCACTCACATAAATAATTCTTCACCAAAAAAAACCAAAACATCGAAGAATTCTACTCAGGTTGGAAATCCAAAACATTGTGAGCTAGGAAATGCCAGAACCAAGGCTGTTTGTCAGTCTTCAGTCTACTCTTGTGTGAATGTGCATATTAAATCTTTAATTACATACTATTTTTCACAAAGAACCTCTGACTCACTCAGCACAAAATTTGGAGGATGCTCAGTGAATGAGGAAAATAAAGGATCACCTATTCAAAAGCCACTATTATCCTGAAAGAAAGCTGAAGACTTTTTGGCCAATAGTACAAAACTGATACAAGAGAAATTGATTTTCACTTGACACGGGTGAAGTAGGTGAATACTTAGGAGTGACATCAAGGTGTCTAAATGCTGATAAATACTTGACATGGAAGTTGATTGGAAGTATCCTGTTTTCCTAAACAATTTTTAGAATATTTAAATTCCAGCAAGCTTTAAAAGGATCAAGCTGTGTGACTTCTATTAATGTTTATAGTAGTTGCACAACTAAATTCCTCTGCACCACCACAAATTTTCCTCCATATTGTATTTGATAATAGAGATTATCATGCATAGTTTGAAACAAATGATAAGACAGCCCGGTCACACAGGCAAATTATAAAGTAATAATTGTCTTTAGTTGTATTTAATTGCTAGTCAGTAGAGCAGCTGGAGAAACAAAAGTGCTGCTAATTTCAGTGCTAGGAAGATAGAGCATGGCAACAGTAGGATAAGTATACTGTGGCTGAGCAGGTAGTTCCAGTATATGGAGCATAGTTGGAAGACCATTAGACAAAGGAAACCACACTGCTCCTATTCAGCCTCAGACTGCAGTGTTTTTCTCTTATTATGATTTATTGTCTTACCTTATGAAGATTATTCACCATCTGGAAGAGTCCATAGATCACTAAAACCAGGAGACAGGAGGCAGGATCTGAGAAAGAATGCCAAGAACTTCACTCACTTGCTCCAGATGAAATCTTGGATAAATCAAAAGCAATCAGTGCCACCACCCAGGATTTTTGACAATGTCTTCTGAAGGCAAAAAAGAGGTGAAGCAGTGGCCTAAAAGTCAGCTTCCAAACTCTCAAGGCCATGTTATTTATGATAGGCAAAGCTAATACTTGATATATTCAGGTAAAAGATTCTTTTTTCAGTTCCTTGCCACTTTGTAAAATTTTGATCATTAGAACTGGATTTTTCTGTGTTAAGGTGTTTCAGTCTATACATGCTCAATAGTGTGTATTTTTCTCTGAAAAACCTGGTTAAACTGAGAATGTGACATGCCAGACCTGTGCAGACTGAAA
>NW_009206510.1:0-35662 GCF_000690835.1 Fulmarus glacialis | reverse complement strand
CATTTTTTTCTCCCAGATTCTACAGGTCACTCTGTCCTCTGACACCGGGGACCAAGAGCACAAAGACTGTCTCTCTGGTGTGTAATATTCTCCAAGCTAATAATCAAGTTGAAGGCTGATCAGAATAAAAAAGAGACATGATTAATCCATCTTAGATTATTATAGCCATTTTGTAAACTATGGACATTTCTAAGCTATTAGATGCTATGCCAGCCAATAAAACCTACTTCTATCTGTAATTAATCAGCAGTTTAACCTCCATCATAGACAGGCTTGGTCAAATTGATTCATGAGTGCCTGACATAAAATCTGACTACTGTCCCTTGTATCTACAAAGCAAAGCTCCCAAATCAGAAAGTAAGTTTTAAAGACATTGACTTTTCTGCCTAGCAGACCAGTATGATATGAACACACAAAGTAGGTCTAAATGAAAGGAAGAAAAATATTCTGAGGTGAGAGAGTCATGTGGTAAGGTTCCTACAAAAGATTTAAAATATAAGGCATGTAAGTCTCATTGGGTTGCCTGCACTTTCAGACTCTGTTAGAGGGAAACAAGGAAGCTTTTTCACTGCATTACTCCATTACTTATTTTATGCCCACTTATGGAGCTATTTCATGATTTGAAAAATAGCTAAGTTGAAATATCTGGGCAATCTTTGCAGTGTGCAATTTGTAGGCACTTAATCTGGGGGAAAACAATTTTGTTTCTGTCTTTCTAGTTTCGTTCTAAGATTTCTTGTGTGTATGTCTTTAATTAAGTCTCAAGTTTTCTTTATTGCTACCTGACCTGTTGTTTTGGTTTTATTTTGCGTGCTTTACTCATTCTCTGTTTTTCTGTCAAAACCAGTTACCCAGCATAGCTAACTTCAGTTTTATTTTAATAAATCGCTAAGTAAGTACGAGTTTTAACCACAACTTTAATTACGCGAAGTAGAATAAAGAACAGAATACTTAACAAAAACAACTACAGAAACAGATTGTTGAAACAGAAGAGAAGTTTGACCTAGGCATGTCATGGTATTATTGTTTGAAATTTGAAGCAGCTAAGCTTTGATCTTGCAAAGGCAGGCTCAGAGGCTTAGCTTAACTCACTAAAATCAATGGGCTCTTTGCAATGCAAAATGTGAAGCAGGTGCATACATCTTTCTAGTACTGTAGCCTAAATGTGGCTATAATCAAAACTTCACATGAAAGGCCACAGTGTCACTGTTTAACAGTTTTTAGAGAAAGCAACGGAAATCACATGTTAATCTGAACTCCATGTAGTTCTCAGCTCATTTTATTTGTTAAAGATAAAAAAATGCCAAGTTTGAAGGAACAAAAAAGAATATGGTATTTTAGAGACCATCACCCTTCGTGATGTACTTCCGCACAAGAATTGTTCACTATAACATGGCTTTTGATTTTTTTTGAACCATTAATTTTCATTCCACAGAAATTCATGCAAAGCTAATTTAACTCAGGCAAACCATTTACTCCTGTGGGCTTTGGATCATTGAGAAAAAATGAACAGCTCTGCTTTCAAGAAAAGGAGTCTTTTTTATTGTAAAGAACTTTGGTGAAAATAAGGCAATGGTTGTCACAGCGTTGCTTCTGACCATGTTTAGTCTCTGCAGTTACCTGTTTCCATCTGATCAGTTTTCAGTAGCTGAAAGGTAGCAGATAGGAAGGGTTTAGTAACTGTTGTGGTTTAACCCGGCAGGAAGCCAAACACCACACAGCTGCTCACTCACTCCCCCCACCCCAGTGGGATGGGGGAGAGAATCAAAAAAAAAAGTAGAATTTGTGGATTGAGATAAAGTCAGTTTAATAGAACAGAAAAGCAAGGGAAAATAATAATAATAATAATAATGATAGAATAAACAAAATAAGTGAGGCACAATGCAATTATCCACCACGAACCAACCGATGCCCAGCCAGTCCCCAAGCAGTGATCGCTGCCCCCCAACCAACTCACCCTACCTTACATACTGAGCATGATGTCATATGGTATGGAATACCCCGTTGGCCAGTTGGGTTAGCTGTCCTGGCTATGCTCCCTCCCAGCTTCTTGTGCAGCTGGCAGAGCATGGGAAGCTGAAAAGTCCTTGTCTGACGTAAACACTACTTAGCAACAACTAAAACATCAGTGTGTTATCAACATTATTCTCATACTAAATCCAAAACACAGCACTATGCCAGCTACGAGGAAGAAAATTAACTCTAC
This sequence comes from Fulmarus glacialis, assembly GCF_000690835.1. NCBI lineage: Eukaryota > Metazoa > Chordata > Aves > Procellariiformes > Procellariidae > Fulmarus > Fulmarus glacialis. Next base: position 33,456 of record NW_009206510.1, on the reverse strand, counting down.
CCCAGCCAAAACCAGGACAGTAGCCAAGACAAATAATTTTCTCACTCAAGTCTGCGGGCAAAGTGGTGCTAGTGAAATTAGACTTTGGGTTTTGTTTTGGTTTTTTATTTTGTTTTCTTAACTTCTGGCAAAAGTGTCAAGTGATAATCTTGGTTTATGAAGATAATGAGACTTGAGTGGTATGACTACGAAGAGGTTCAAACCAGCATTTCATACAATCACCAAACACTTTAGATTATTAATTTGCAGCTTAGTAGTGTATCATGAATACTGGTGAGTTTAAATCTGTCAAGAGATGATCTATAAACTAATAGGATTTTAAAAAATTTATTTCATTCTTTTATTTAAAACTAAGCATCCCCTCTCTAAAAGAGTTGGCAGATACAGAGAAGTGTTGCTTGTAGGAGGCATCGCAAAGCTGAATCACAGAGATCTTTACTATTAGTTCTTGCAATGTCTTCATAATTTTGTAATTTTAAAAATGAATTAACAATTTTTTAAGACAATAATTCTTTTTAACTTGAATGTTAATTGTTTTATGTATTTATTCTCCCTCACTACTCCCTTTTCATCCTCTGCTGCCAGATTATAATGAAATACCAATGCATTTCTTTCCCCAAAAGATTAAGGAACACTTCGACTTTTTTTAAATTATGGATAATCTCCCTCACCCATTCCATTCATGTATTTGAATCTGGATTCTTCCGTAAGGCAATAGTGCCTTCTTTGGTAGTGCAATAGTGTCAGGTAGGAACAAGGTTCTTTGTCAATTTTCATAGTGGTGGAATACTCTAATTCCTGTTCATATACACAGAAAAATACCCTTTTTGCAATGCAACTATTTTGTTTGGATAAGTGTTACAGACTGCACTAGCTATATCATTCTTTTGGTGGCATAAATCACTTCTATGTGAAGGACACACTAACAAAAGGACAGACATGAACAGACATGAACTGCCCATTTGCAATATTAAGAGCATTTCACTTCAGAGAAAAGTTTCGTACAAGTGGATTTAAGCATTTTATAATTCTCTGCAAGAAATGTCTTCTGCATATAAAATCTATGCTACATCACTTAATCTTCTTAGGTGGATGAGAGAGAAATGCAGCAAAAAGTCACTTGTCTTGTGCTAGTTCTAATACTGCCAACTCATGTGTGTCACATGTCCCTGTTTTAAGGAATAATAACAGGAAACAGTGAGCAGGGAATAGCCGTGAGGTATATAGGTTGCCCTAATACATACAGATGAAAATTCTAGGGCCAACACAGGTCAGGCTTGTAGTGTGTAGCACTGCAGAAATATAGCAGAAATATATCCCCAAGACAACAGTTCTCAAATTCTAAAGTAATATTTTCCATAAATCTCAGCGTGTCTTCACTGTTTGCGTAGAGTATTCTTTCCCTCTAAGGTCCTGTAGCCTTGGATAGTTGCCAGCCTGCTAGTAAATAACCTGATCATGCAATCCTTATTCAAACAAATCTGTTGTTGATTTCTATTAAGCCTGTTCTGCTATCTCGCATATTTATCCACATGTAGCTGCAGTGTATTCAAAGGACACAGGATACAAACATGTATGCTGGGGCCAATATTCTTATAAGCCTTGATTTGGGAATTGATCATGAATTCTTCATTCAAGCAGAACTTCCGGAAGGATATCACATATCATTTTTTTAATATATCATATAGACAAGCTACAATGATATTGTCCACATTACAGCTATCTAAACTGATGCTCATTTTGTTTAGATGGAGGTGCCAAAAATGTTAGTACTCATATGCAGGTGTGAAGAAAGATGTGCATGTGTCTTAGTTTTGCCTTTCGCATACCAAAAATCTGGCACTTGAATCCAAATTCTTTCAGAACAATATTCTCTAAATATCTACACAAAGATGATTATTGTCTTCAAATATTCCTGTGAAATGTTTTTGCATGTGTTTAACTCTACATATGTGAGTAACAGTTCAGTAGAATTACCAACATGCGTTAACATAAATGATTATTATAGTTCTTTTAGAAACTTAGTATATTAAGGAATACTAACATCTTTATAGTGTTTTGAATTGTGGAGAAATACAGAGTGATTCCAGTTATTCTTTCATACAAGATTTTTGGCTTATATTGCAAACTATATTAAAATCTATTTAGTGTCTTGAAGTAAGTCAATTAAGAAAGTACTGTTAAATTGGTTTTTTTGTGAGCTGAGTAGATTTATATCATAACTAGTTAAATAAAAGCATATGAAAGAGCATAAGAAAAAATATATTACAGACTAAGTGAAATAGCAAAAAGATAAGTTCTAGGAAAAAAAACACCCAACAGCAAGATCAGAATAAATTGGGACAATGGAAAAGAAGCAGAAAACTGACCAAAAAAAAGTCAAACTAGGATAACCAGTGACAACAAATGCAAAAAAAAATTCTTAGATATGGTGCATGCCATTTCAGATAGATAGAAAGATGACGGAAGTTATTTGATCTTTTAAAAGTAATAGAGAAGAACTTGTGGTGGAAATGGCTCTCTCAGCTTTTCTGATGAATAATGTGGATTGGCTGTCAGTCACTTTAAGGATGCTGAAAGAGAAACTACCTGAAGTTGAAGCAGCAGATTTGTTTTATAAAAAGACTATATGTTCACTTTAGTAGTAAATTTCTTTTTTTTTTTTTTTAAATGACTTAATTTTATATGCCAGCTGAATTTATAGGCAGCAAAAGGAGATAAAATGTTATACAGTTGTGAAGCATTTTAGTTCTTAATAAAGGCAATTATGTAGTATAGTGTAACTTTTTGTAATAGAACACTTGTAAGTCTTTATCAGTTTTTCAGTGGTATTTAGAACCTTACTGGAATTTACAGAGATGATTATTGGTACTTTTGTGCCTATGTGACCCAATAAAGAAGTGATCAACAACCAGCACTTTATTGTAGAAGGGCTTTCAGGTCTCAAGAAGCTAGTCCCGTTCTAGAAAGTATCATGCAGCCTTATTCCCATCAAGAGGACTTGCATAGTGTCAAGATCAAAAACAAATAGATTTTCCTGGATGAAGCTGGAGAAAGTTTAAAAAGGGAAACAAGGCTTGCAAAGATCTTTCCCAAAGAGAAGGGCTTTCCCAGCAGACCAGAAGCAGCTAGGGACCTCATCATTTGGAGCCAAAGTAGCCATGCCAGCTGTATATGGGTTAGAAGGTAAGGGAGACAAGTCAAAACTATATGGATAGGTGTTCTCAAAAATCCCATCTCCATTACTGGCACCATCCTAGGCACCATCATATATCTGACTTTGTGTCCATGGCCATCCAAATACTTTACATGTGCTCAGTGCTAAGTTCATGAGTAGTTCCACTGAGTTTAAGTGTGAACACTCAGAAGGTTCAAATGGAAAAAAAATATTTCCAAGTCTAAATTCAAGGTAGCATCCAAGCTTCACAGAAGGTTTCCTTTGTTTTGAAAATGAATGTTTTAAGGCAACATAACTATGCTGGCTTTACGCCTCCTCAACACAAGGAGAATTTACTTCTTATCTTTTCAATTATCTCCAGGTCAAACAATATATTTACTGAGTAACTACAATTAAGCACTTCTTTCTTGGGTGAAAGTTGTAAACAACGCTCTGTGCTCCCAAGATATGCAAGATACAAACCTTTCAGGCTTTGGTCTTGAACTGACTCCATGTCTCTCACATTCTTGGCTGACAAGCTGCAATGGGGAAAAAAAGAAGTTATTTCACCAACACCTTTCCACAACGAGTTACTGTTTGTTGGTTTGGATACTCTTCTGAGACTACTCACTGCAACTGAGTGTTGTAGTCAAACTGTCATTTGTCTTTCCCATCATAGGAAGCAAAGATCAGTCAACACCCAATTTGGTAGCCAAGTTCAGGAGCTGGGCTTCAGGGTCTATATTCTAGTTTAAGAGACATGACTACCTACCACCTCAAGATGCCCTACTTGTAACAGAAACAGAGTTGTAGGTTCAGCCTCCTCTGGACTGGTTTAAGCATGAAAGTGTTTCACCTGCTGACAGGTGCAAATCCCTGTTGTAGGCTTCCGGACGTCCCACTCATTCAAGGGAACACAGACACCTGACTTTATATTGCAAACCCTGCCCCAGGTGCTCCACTTCTCAGTAGCACAGTGCACTTTTCAGCGCAAACATTATACTTGGCTCTGAGTGCGTAAGTTTTAGGCATTGCAGCATTAAAATGTAGTTGCCTGAACCCTTTTCTAGTTCTTAAGACAAGTGACACTGAGCACTCCCATTCTCCAGTTTTTCCTTTCGCTAGGAAAAAATAATGACAAAAATTGCCCTGAGAGTTGGATTACAATCAACTTACTACTGAAAGAAAAAGCATAATTCTACTGAGAAAAGCCAGAAAAAAGTGGCCACTCTGCTGCCTGCAGAAATGCATAGAAGATGTATATGAGTTCTGAGCAGGGGAAATTACACTTAACTCCTGTGCAGGATTTGTTTCAAAAAGTGTTTAAAATTATTTCACCTCGGAGATTAATGTTTCAAGTGAAGAGAAGTGAGTAGTTGCAGGATGGAAAGCTGATTTGTGAAATGTAATCTGGGATGGAAACTTTCAGTTTGGGAAAGGATTGTAGTATGCTAGGGTAATTTTAGGGCTATTTTGCATTTAGATAATGTACCTGTGATTTGATGGAGAAAACTGATGGAAAAATGGGTAAAGAAATGATTTAACTCAGGAGCAATGTAATTATTGAGACATAATTCATACAAGCAGCATCCCTGGGATTGGCAATACATGCCTTTTAACTTCTACTTGTTGAGTATAAATGCATTTTATAAAGCTCCCCGCACACCTGTGCTCAAAGAAGACATATCTTGCAGAGAAAATCCCTTCATTAAAAGGGTCAAGGTGAGAGCACCTTCATTGTGGTGGCCACACTGAAGAAGGGAAAAGAGAAGATGATGCTGACCTCCGTGGCAGCCAAGACAGTATCCTTACAAGTTCTAACACCTCGGAGGCTATGTGCAAAGTTAGTTGTCTACTCAAAAAGCACTAAGCTAATAAATAATGCAATTAGATTTAAAGAACTTGGATCATTCAGGGGATTCAGCAAGCACTGAGCAAATAGAAATCAGCCTGGGGAGACTTAAGACCATGCTGGGAAATATTTGCTAAATAGAACAATTATAAAGTACACTGGGAAGAAAGGGAATGAACTAAGGAGCAGTAAAGAAAACATTGACTTAGAGTGTGGGCATAGGGATACTCTGTGTTTCTCTTACCCAGATGTCCCACCCCTTCTCACCATTAGACTGGATTGCCATGAGGCACTACTTGCAGAGTATTCGGACAATCCAAACGGTATAAAAAACAGTGACCCCTCCACTTGTTAGAGAAAATTCTCAGTTCCTCCTTTTCCATTGCCTTTGTTGCCATGATAAGGCCATCTATGGCCATGTTCCTCCAAAGGGGTTTACATTGTGTTTTCCTGCTATTGCTGCTAAAGCCCTGATCTATTCTCTCGGGTTTTTAACCAGTCTCCTCACTGCACTCTTCTGCTCATATAAAATACAGCTGCCAAAATATTCATGTCCGTTATTATGGCATGCTTTGTTCTGAAGCTCTACCTTCCTACCTTGTGATAGGAAACAGTTTCCTACCGCATCAGTCAGCCTTTGTGTGTTTGCCATTGCACATCACCTTGGAACAGGTTTATTCCTGTTTATTCCTATTATTATGTCCAGCTTTATTCATTCTGCTGCTACGGTGGCAAACATCTTTTGAGTTGCTTCTAGGCAGCCCCTTAATGCTACAAAGATTCCTAAAGCTGATCCATAAATTGATCCTATTCTCTTTCCATTCAACATCTAAGGACACACTGTTTAGAAAGAAAACTAAAAAAAAAAAAACCCAGAACAAAAAAAAAAAAAGTAAAAAAAAAAAGTTTTAAAAAAAGCAAGTACTCTGATATGAATTCACCAGCAAACAGGATGGCTGATATAGATCTATTTTAAGCTTTCTAAAGCAATTTGGACATGCATACTTAAACACATGATCTTACTTCTGCTATCTTTGTCTTTCTTCTTATCTTTTGCTGCAATCATTTATTGTATCTTGGCTCAGGCAAAATACTCCTTGTGTCAAATTTTCCACCTGCATGTGAATGTTCATAATGCAGATAGAATCAAATTTCTGTTCTGATGGAGTCCTCCAGGAACCTGCCAAAAGACATGTTATTTCTATACTATTTTAGAAACTATAACTAAGTGGTACATCAGCCAGCCAAACCCATAGACCTTTATAAAGGAGAGGGTTCTGTGTTCATGTGGTTTTGGCAAAATATTAAGGAAGTTTGAGCCACCCTCATGACCCAAATCAACTCAGTTATGGAGCAGGCTCTGTCCATCATCTATTACATAAGCAAGACAAAGTGCAAGGCAAATTCGACTGAATTAATGGCATTCATAATAAAATATATTGTATACAAAAAAGTATTTCAGATTTCCAGATGATCTAAATCTTCTCTGTGTGGTACTGGGAGGAGGGGGAGGAAAGTGACAATTTTTCTGGTGCTATATAATAGCATAATTAGAGCCATCAGTAAATGACAACTTCCATTTGCAGTCTTAACCTTACTCTTTTCTACATATGTTTTATAGTACAGCCAATATTTACACGTATTTCAGTGTTTCTCAGATAATGTAATGCCCTCTTTTCTCTACATGTTAGCTAACATTTTTTTTTAAAATAATTAAATCTTTAAAACAACAACAAAAAAGATCTTAAAAGCCCAGTCTGAAAACCCAGTTTTGCAGATGCAGCTGAAGAAACTTACCTTTAATTATTCCATTTATGATCTCTGAGAGCATCGAGCTTGCTAACTCAGTCCCCACGCTCACGTTTGCAGGAAGAAAGTCAAAAACACCTGAACAAAGGCATAGGTTAAGCAACCTGACCTTGACTCTGTACTACGTACATTATACTGGTGATATCTTTGTAAACTGTTGTTTCAGCTGAGTTAACGAGTATGATTCTTAGACGAGATCAGACTGAGAGCTCATGAGAATGCAGGTGACTGAGAGCTGATGCGATAAGAGATGGAGCAATGGAGAACAAAGACACACACTCACTTTTGATTTCCCTGAGGGGGTAAACAGAGACACTGTGAGAAAAGTCTGTTGGAGGAGCGGGGGTGGAAAAAAATGCAGTTGGTAAGTGTAGAAAGTTGAGAGGTTTTGTCCTGCTATCTATTTTCAATATTTTCTGTAAGAAACTGCTCAGGGTATCCAGGAGAGTCCCTCACTGGGAAATCTCACTGTAGCAAGTAGCTGTTAATTCCGTTTTAAGTTAGTATGTTTTCCTGCAGTACAATTTTGGCCTCATAAGCACATATCTAATAAATGCTCTAACCCAAGAGTTCTTCAACTGCTCGAAGGTAAGGGTATGCAGCATGATCGTTACTTCCTGGAGTTGTGCTCCAAAACCTGCTGTGTATATGGCACAGGCCTAGCTGTGTCCTTAGCAGACCAAACAGACAGTTTTAATGCAAGCTACAATACTCAGCTGAAATCCTGGCCCTACACAGCAGCAGGCTGGGAATGTTCAAAAAGCTTTGACCTCAGTGGTGAAGGAGAATTTGGCATAATCCAGAGAAAACCAGAGGCTAATCAAGAGCAACACTGAGGCATTTACTTAGATAGTCAAGGACAGTGAACTAAGTGAAATCTTTTAGTGTGTATGAAGCATGTAAAAATCAACTTTTTTTCATATTTGTAACGAAACAAGAAACTCTTCTATTTAAGTTTGAAGGGTTGAAACCACAACTGAAATATTTAATGGGTTCAAAATGGCTAGGAAAGGGGGAAAAAGGCTATGAGTCTACAAAATAAGACACCTCATGTTTTGCATATTTAGTTGTTTTTCCTGGAGCTCGGACCAGAGAGGTGTGACGAACACATGGGAAAGTTGGACAGAACGGCATGCAAAAAAGGGCTAAACATGTTGTGCCTTTTTGATATTCTAATTGCATTGCTTCCTTCTGTTGCTCCAAATCACATCTGACACTTAGTTAGATAATCTGATAGATTGCAAATATGTATCCAGGGCTGTAAATGTAATTGACACGTGTTAAAAATATAATCATACTGGTCTGAAGTATCTGCATCTTGTCCTCCTAAGGACATTCCCATTTTTTTGACTTGTAAGTCAGAAATAGTGGGGTTTTTTTCCTTGCATTCTTAGTTTACTCAACACATTTGGATTTTATTTATTACATGGTTCAGATCTGCCATTTTCACTTGTCATGGCCAGTGATGTCCATAGCTGTCATTCAATAATATGAAATTGTACTTTTTTCCTCCCTATACTATTTTTTGTGAATATAAGAATGTTCACATTGACAAATGTTTAATTATCTTTGAGCTTGATAGAAAAGATTGTGATTCTGTCCTGAAAATAAATTGTTTTTCTTCATCACAGTAAAACTTTTATTTATAGTTTGGCATGTTACTGATACCATTTTAAATGACAAAGATGAAATTATCATTTTAACCAAATAAGTAAACAGTAATCTTTGTTCCCTGCTTTCTTAACTATTCTATTCTGATATTTTCTTTGCCACAACACTTTCATAAACCATATTTGGATCTGTATTTATTGTGGACAGATTTTATTTTCTGTGGGTTTTTTTTCATTTCATGTTTGCAATGGCCTGTTTGCGTGATGGAATTTAGATCGTGGGCTGGTGCTGGCGGTTGACCAATAAAGAGCTCCTCATAGTCTGCAATGTCCTAGCTAGTGACACTGTCCTTTAGATCTTTATTTTGAAAGAAGGTAGAGAAGACATGTACAGACAAGAGGTGTATATACACTGCCCTGAACCCTGTTTATACCAGTTCAGGTTATACAATTCAACTTAGTCCATAGATGAGGTGTAGAATGTTTCTGATGTCATTGCATTTCATACTCACTGCTCATGACAATACATCTATGCAAATTCCACAGAGAAGAAACTAAACATAGATAGGAAAGTGTCCTAATCCATTGGTTTTATTTTTTGTTACATACATTGTGTGACAGCATTAGATTTTTCTCCATGCTAAACAAAATGCTTTTTATAATGATATTAGACTTTTCTGCATGGATGTGCAGGTTCCTTTTTCTCTTTACTGGACAAAAAGACCTTAGCCCTAGGATGACTTTTTCACTTTGGAGATCACCACATCTCAGATCTTGTTCTCAAGAATTAAAGAGCGGGCAGGATTTACCTAAGAGTTTTTAATACTCGGACTTCTCTGCCTTTCAGATATCCTGTCAGGCCATAGTAAGATTTTGTAAGGTGATTGACTGGGACTGACATCCTGATCAGGAAACTTGGTTCTGTCATTTAAGGTAATTGTTTGGGGGAGTTTGCTTTTATTTTAGATTGGCAGATCAGGCTTTTTGTGCTGTTACGAGTTGGAATAAGGCTCTGTGGGGGGTTTAGCTGCCCTCAAAACTTTCATTTCTGTTCTATGTGAGAAAAATATAGTGAAATTTTGTGTGAATTTTTCTGGCTGCCTAATATATGATTCTGTCTCTGAGCAGCAGTCATACGAGAACTGAGCTGCTTCAGAGCTATTCCTGGTTTTACTCTTTTTCATGTTGTGGTGCTAGCAGGACTTTCATATGCTCATCAAGACCAAGAAATACAAGCTTCCCCAGACAGCTGGGGGTGATAATGCTTGTTTACCGCAGGGCAGGACATAGGGTTACCCAGAAACAAAGTTTCCAACTCCAAAGGTGACAGAGATATATAAAGTATCAGGAGTGATTCAAGCCACAGGTAGAAGATCTTTCCTATATGGCATTTATATAGGTTAGGGTATTTAAAATTATCTGTGTTTATACTTCCACACTTGGAAACAGAATTCGCAGAAAGTGAGGAAATAAGAAAAGTAATCTAGACGGTTTATTCAAGCTTCAAGAATCCTTACAGACTGCTTCTTTCACATAGTGTAATCTTTGCTTGTAGCATCATTGCAAAATCATAGGCTAATTCATGACTGTTACCCCTGGGTTAAACACCTCAGCGGATGGTCTCCCAAGGCTCATGCAATTAATCTTCCTTTCACAGGGGACCTCTTTGTTCATGAAGACATTAATCAAATGCATTTGTAAAAATTTCATATTAAGCTATGAAGTTGATATACTCGCCTTTTAGTGGCATCACCCTCAGACATAAGAGTAGCATAGGTAAAATCATTGCATTTCTCTCTTTATTCTAAATCTGTTGGGTGCCTTGCTAGGAAAGAATGGAGTCTTGCTTTCTCTTTTTTTCTCCACAGTAGTTGCATGAGCTCTTTGTTCTCCAAACTGTGCCTCAGCTCTACAGTTAAAATCACTTTTCCTTGCACATATGCAGGGACAGACCACAGCTGAGCTGTGAGCTAACCCAAGCTTTGCTGTGTGCCCTGCCTGTGATCAGGAGCAGATGTTGGTATGCAGGACTCATCTCAGAATACGGTCACAGGGATAGCAATCATCTACTCAATGCCTCATTCCTTTTAATACCAGAAAGGATACATGCCACCTTCTTCTAGTTTGTGTTGACAAATCAATCAGGTGGGAAGTTCCACGTGCTCAACTGTATCAGATTTTTAAAGAAGTTGAAGACCTTTGTCAGCACACACCAATTCAAAGTAATAATTCATGAAGTACAGCCAATAACTTCAAGAAAGTATTTGAATTAAAAATACCATTTACCTCTGTATGTTGAACAGAACTATGTAGGAAATTTTTAAAGATGTTTGTTGGTAATTACTTGTTGATTCAAAATGGCAGTACTTGTACATCACGAATAATACTCTCTAATTTCTCTGAACAATTCATCAGCATCAATTAGAGTGCATTTGACACACCTCTGGGACATATATCTGCCCTTTTTCTTTTAACTACCACTTGAGAGGTTTGCTTAATATGTTATCAGATTCAGCAGCCAGATCTCTGCTTCAGGAGCCCGTCACCTTCAAAACAAATTTTGTCTGTTGCCCATGAGCGTACTCTCCAGCTCTGACCAGAAACAGAAAGTATTTTATTTTTTTTTCATTCTCCAGGACCTGCATGCTAAGTCAACCTGCTCTGTGTTGATTTTTGTTTTTTAAAACCATTAGATTGTGGTAAATATAAATTATCCGGAAGCTACCCTTTACTCATCCTTCAGTGGAACTAGCAGGTGCCAGCAACAAAGGTAGACTTACACATTATTTTTCTCTGCTACTTCTGAGAGTAATTTTAGCATTAATTAGATTTAAGAGCCGAGATAAGAACTTTGCATTTGTTGCTCAACACATTTCAGGCAGGGTAGTTGTCAGATGCAAGACTATAAAAAAGTGAAGATTTTTGTACAATAAAATACCCAGGCTATAATCTCAGACCTTGGTAATAGCAAAATAATGTTAATCATTCATCATACTCCGTAATCCTATCTGTATTCTATCTGAATATATAAATATTAAATAATTAATCCCCACAACCTCTCAGCAAGTTGACTGTCATTATTTCCATTTTATAGATAAATTGTGGAGCAGAATAATTAAATACTTTGGTTAAGGTCACACAGTAAGTCTGCTGAAGACATGAAAATGGAATCAGACTCTGCTGCTTCCCAGTTTGGTTTTTATCCACAGAACAGTCTTTTTGTGCAACATCTCTCTCACTCATGACACATCTCATGCATAGTCTAAATTAGAAGCATCATTAAGAAGTGAAGTTAATTACCTTCTCTCCTTTAAAAACTATGTGCTGATTTTAATATTGAATACATTCAAGCAGTTTTATCATGTGATGATGATGGTAAAAAATCTAAGCACAAATCTGAAAATAATCATGCTGTTTCTCCATGTTTTCATGGTATAAACAGCCAATAACACCCACAGCAACTTTATTAAGACAAAGATAAGCAAATATGGGGGTTTAATTGGATTCTGTTTTCAAACATATCAAAGCCCTAAAAGACTAGCTTTTACGTTCTCCTTCTTTATTTCTTCTCCATGACATTTCAAGCAAACCTGTTGTTATGAAAATTAAGGCACTGTTTGAACCAACAAAACCTCTGCATTTTTCTAGAGAGATGGGAGGGTAGTTTTTAAAAGCATGTTATACAACAATTTCTAAAATCTCATTTTCAAAAACAAGTACAAGGTATGGAGAGAGCAGAATCTGAAGGTATGAATGTTAATCACTGAACAATGCCCAGAAACTTTAGAAAACTCATCTGGCACATTAGCTGAATTTTTAGGCTCTGACATAAAAGGAAAACATTTGACCTATAGGCACTTCTGAAATTTTTCATATAGAGCCTAAAGAGTCAAAGTCTCATTGAAAATCAGTGATTCTAAACCTAAAACAACACGGGGACTTAGGCATCTACTTCATGTTCTTAAATGCAAACGTTTAGGCACCTGTGAGACACTACACCCTCTCAGCTGCCACGTAGGCTTCCCATGTCTGGAGATCTCTGCATCCAAGTTTTTGTCAGTGATGTCTTCAACATGAAAGTCCACTGTCTCCTGAGCTCTGAGGAAACCAGGCAGCTTTTTACCATGACTGACCTTCCAAAGCCCAGGGGTATCCCATTACCTTCATAGGATCCTCAAATCAAAATGGGTTCTCCCTGTGGTACCTGCATACTCGGACCCCATTGCCATACTTGGAGCATGCCTGAGCTTCACATGAGTCAACATGGAGAGAGGGGAAGGATATCTGTTTGACATATAGCTGAAAGTACTCACCTACGATGTCACAAGATGTGGTTAAAATGTATTTTGTTTTAAGTTTTGAAGCAGGGGTTTACACCTTCTGCAGGCTTTCATGTGAGGCTGCTATATTCTGGGATGCATCATGACAGAGGATGTTTGTTGTGTTTTGGTCAGGTTCACATTCTGCTACAGTAGTCAAGTGTTCAGACTTCACCCTGGGATGCACAAAGACCTTTATTTCTGAATGCTTGCTTACAGCTTGTTAAGCTTCTTTCCTAGAAGATAGGAAACCAAATCAAATACAGAAGGAATTTGAATTTTATTCTAGAACAGTGTTATAGACAGCTGCTCCTCACATCCCCCACCTGCCAACCCAGAAAGGGCTGACCTTACTTCATCCACTTGACTCCAAAAGAGGATTAATGACTCTACATTCCAAGGGGAACTAAGAAATAAGCATCTACTCTCCCTCCCAGACAGTTATCTTATGATGAGCTGAATTACTTGCTGAGATGTCTATCTCTCTCCTTTAATATGAGAAGTAGATTATACAACCAGCTGAGAACAGACACCTAACTTTCAGGAGATCGAAGTCTCAATTAAAATGTCTAAGTTAGTTTTGAAAATGGTGATGGATTTCTAAAGCATATGGATGTAGGTGCTTTTGAAAAGTGTGCCCTTAGCACTTCTGCAGATAGGACCCTAATGCATTTCACTAAACTTACTATTTAACTTGGGACTTTGCAGAATTTTGCAACATATTCTGCAAACTAAATTCTGTATTTCCATTTTTCAAGGAAGGATTCTATGAGAAAGCTAAGATGTATAACCATAGCTTAAATTATACCTGTTTTCGAAACCATTAGGATGTATTAAATGAGAAATTTTAATGTGGCCATCATTATGAGATGCAAATTGTAAGAGTTAACAATTTTTTTCTATGTAGAGGAATTCCATTTATTTTCTAGTCTAAAATTCAGTGATTTGCTTATACTCTGTGTAAAACCATTATAAAATACATATAAGAAGCTTTAAAAAGCTAATTTTATGTATAAGTCTCTGCAGAGAGGAATGGAGACACTTGCTGACCCCTAATATTTAATCTTCTGGTTGTCAGTTCATTGGTTTTTTTCTTAGCTCTTCCCTTTTTAGCTCCAGCATAGAAGGGATTCTGGAAAAAAGTAGAAATAAGGGGCTTCACTCATCCTTATTGTCATTATGACTAAGTTTATAAAATAATATCATGAGTTTACAAAGAGCATGTTCTTACAGATTTGCAATGGACAATTTCGAAGTTACTATACAGAAAAAGGGGTTACCTGTGGTCACAGCTGCAATTCGTATGTCATAACAAAATAGCTCTGAATTGGAAATCATGATTTGCGGAAATAATCTGAAGTATTTGAGAGAACTAAGGAATGAGGTAAGGGTAAGTTTTACCTGGGGGTAGTAGAGTCCATCACAAGCAGAAACTTTATAATCCTTTCCAAAATATTTCTTTGTTATTGTGTCTTAATAGCAACATGCCACAATGGCATAATACAACAGTAACATGCAGTAAGGAGTTAACATGGGACAGAGCTCCATAAATACGTATTTTTTTTACTAATGCATAACTGGCACAGTCTCTTTTTTTTTTGTTAGTTTCTTTTTTTTTAGACCCATGCCAGCCAAACAAGCACTTGAAACATCTCTGAAAGTAATGAACAGATGAACAGAGACTGCTGATACTACCTACTCCTCTATTTCAGAAAATGGCATGAAAGATTGGGTCATTTTCCTGTGATGAATATATCTTTACTTAACATTTGCTTTTTTACAGCATATTGGTTGTCTTTTCACAAAGTCTCTAAACATACAATATACAAAGAGAGAGGAAATGTGAAAATAATAGCTATAATGCATATCAGCTTGGAGTGTATTTACTTACTCTGTTCCTCCTCTGTATCCATCAGTTCCATCCATCCCTTCTTTATATCACCTCGAGACTAAGAACTGTTTCTTCCAGGTATTCAAATCATACCAGAATAAAGGTTGTCTTTTTACCAACCTAAAAAACTTGGTGTCCATCACAGAAAGTGCATGGCAATCTTTCAGATGGCAAAGCCTTTACACACAAGTGCTATGCAGTGTGTTATTACCCGTATGTGCCTTCTTTGAGCAAAGTTCTGACCTCATTGTCCTTTTGCACAAGTTAATAGAAGTGCTAACGAACTGCAGATCATAAGGACTGTCACAATGTCTATGATGTGTAAGATCTATGCTGTGTAACTGCTCTGGCCATACTGAATAAGCGAGCCAGCTCTGCTCTGGGCTGTGTTCAAGGGCATCAGTGCAGCCAGCCATCCCGATGTCAAGCTGAAAGGTTGGGTACCTTAGCTCAGATAGATTATGGCTTGGGCTCACATGATATCTGAACTAAAATTATTTACTTTGGGCTTATTTGGAGGGCAAACACTGTGAGGCTATATGGACCTACCAGTGGTGCAAATCAGAGTTTCTTCTGCAATCAGTACAACCTACTTCATGCACTCGACATGGCACTGATATTAAGAAGTAATTTGATAGATCACATTTCGCTTTTTATTTTTCCAGTCTGCTGGATCTCATCTGTGCTGATTTGCAAGCCCGAAGCTTCACAGATCCCAATTACTCACTTAACAAAGGATTCAGTCAGTACAAGGGAACCAGTCTTAGTTACATGATAATTTCTGTACGTACTTTCAGAATACTGTATAAAGAAGATGAGTCTCTTTAACTCCATTTTATGTCTGAGGAAACTAAATCAAGCATAAGATCTGACTTGCCAGTGTCACCGTCACCTGTCCCACCACTCAAGCAAACCAGATACAATGTCACCCACACTAAAACTCTGAGTATCCTCCTAATATGTTGCTCTTATTTCCAATCTCCATCAAAACTACCATCATAGCTTCTCTTTTATGGTAGTCTAAAGTGTGCTTGTCTATGTAAAGGGATTAAATGATATTTTAAATGTGTAAATGAGTTTACACTGAGATAAACCTCTCCCTGTTGGTCTAGAGGGAGACTTTATTTATATAAGATAAACCTTTCATTCATAGCAAAATTTAATACCAGCCCAGTCATTATGCTTTCACAGTTATTCTGAAAAAGAAGCTTGTTTACAGGCAACAGCTTTGCCTAACTATGCCTTAGAGATACTGGCATTTCCAAACCTATGCTGTAACAGTCAACAATCCTTTGGGAGCAATGTTAAAAACTGATACCTTGATTAAGCATTAAGATTGAGAATCAGAGAAAAATCTGTGGAAGAGACTAGAACGTGAATGGGGAGTACATGTGCATTTGGGAAGACTTGCTGCAGATCAACATCCTATTCCGAACAGACAGTTCTGATGGTTGAGGATGAGGTTCTTGCCCAAGAACAGATCGCAGATCTGAGAGCTCTGTAACCATCCTGACTTCTTTTCTTGAACGAAATAAGAAAAGAGACACTTTCAGCTATTCATAGCATAAGTAGCTCTGAAATATTTTTTTTTCATTTCAGCATATCTTTCCCCAGCAGAATAAAAGTTCTATGTATTTTTGCTCTACCACAAAATAAACTTGGTTTTCATCTTCATGTTTTAGCAGTGGGGACAGTGATTTTAGAGTTGCTGGCAAACTACAGGCATTGCTTTCTTTACCAAATGGCAATCCTTTACAGACAGCAGTGGTATACCATTCTCAGGGAAGAGATAAGCCTAAGCAGGAGTCTTTGTTTTACCAGTGTCATAGTCCTGGAGTACTCAAGAGAGGATGGGGTCCTCCACTACTAATATTCATGTATCATTTTAGGAGAAAAACAAAAAAAACCCAAAACTGTGCAGAAAATACCTCACGGCATATACTAACTAGCATAGCCCTAACATGCAGTAAAACAGCACGGGAGCACCTAACCAATGGCAAATTTCTCTAAATTATAGCAGTCATCCTGTGACAGTAATAGAGCTAGAACAGTTCAGACCATATCCATTCCACATCTCAGATGACTTCCAAAATACAGAGGATATCACCCAAACATTTTTCTACTCTGGACCTACTCAATTGCTAAACCAGTTCCTAATGAAGCATTGCAGCCAAGTGTATTCAGCATAATTTTGCTCCAGACACAAAGTAGTCTGCAGTCATGGTTCAGATCCATGTGGCATCAAAAGAAAAAAAAAAAGCTAAAAAAAGAGCATTTGTTTGAGACTATTTCAAACCTTCCATATTAAAAGTCCTCTGCCTTGAGAGAACAAGAAGTGAGTTCTGTAAACTGTATTGGAAGTACCAAACAGTGAAACTCAGGAGCTGCTTTCCCACAGTCCCATAATAGGATTTCTTGTAATCGGTACTATATTTTTTTCATCTTAGTTTTTTGAGTACACCAGGTTACTTTTTCAAGATTTGCTCTACAGCTGTGATTCCTAGAAATGTATTTCCTTGGGAAAATGGAAGCTCTGTGCATTCACAGTGCTGCGGTACCCAGGAACCTAAGGCTTCCTAGGTTTAGGCTCCCTGCACACCTGAATAAAAAACAACTGATGAAAACATTTCTAATAAGTCCATGGTGTGGGAAATTTTTTTTTCATATACACGTATGCAAGCATACAGGGAAGATACTAACAAGCATAAATTATATTGTTTTGCTGTTTCTTTACCATCATTCAATGTTATGGGGTTCCCAGGGTGAGGTGCACTGAAGTCTGGCAATTCTCATCCATGTTTAACTGTTCCTCAATAGCTATCTAAGCCAGAGCAGTTCACAGTGATGTGTACCTTCCTGCCATGTTTAGCTGTTCAGATCTATGTTCTACAGTGCAGTTGGGATGTTGAACAAGCTAGGATTATTTAAAGATGTTGTTCTGCTGCTTGATTGCCATAATGCTACTTCCCTCATCAGAGACATTTTGATTGGAAATTTGCAGTATGAGTCACAAAGGACAACGTTGATGTAATTAGGATACTAAAATGACAGTAACAGAGTGCTAGTTGAGCTGTGGGAATGACATTCAAATACTGGGTTTCATACTCTGTATTTACAATGGAAATATACCTTCAGAGTTATGATGCACGGTAGCAAACATCTACCACCATTATTGCAGAGAAAATGGGACTTATTAGTCAGGGATTAAGAACAGCTTTCAAAGCTGCCAAGGAAAAGGCAAAGTGCTGATGACTGAGGACCAGGAAAGCCCACATTTGTGGGATACATGCCCATATCCTTTTGCCTTTAGAAGAAAGTCCTTCTGTTACCCCTCCTTAACCCTCCATTTGGAACTATTCTGCTTAGGAGGCTTTTCCATTAAAGTCAAAAGACAGAGGGCTAAAAATTACTTTCATTGTATCATTTATTTACCAAGCCTCCCTTGCTTTGCTTTATCTAAGTGATTTTTCTCCTCGGCAGCTACAGCAGGGATGACTTTAGTGTGCTGTATTCAGTTTAGTACTGGTATTAGTTATTCTCTATATAATCCTGTGGCTTTGTTTATTATGCTGCTTTTTATGGTATTATAGCATGACTGGTTTGGAGTATAGACATCTTGATAACTCGGTGGTCATATTTATACTGTGGCCAACCATTAGGGAAACTTCAAGAACAGTGATTCCCAATTGGTAAGGTAAAAAACATGTTAAAAATGAGGCCCAGCATGGAGCCTAAACATCAGAGCAGGACCTGTGTTGGTTGGATGTTGGGCCAGAGCATGGGTCTGGAACTGGCATACTGAGGAACATGGGAAAAAGGGTCTCGGTGGTTCAGAGCAGCATCATTTGGTGGCAGTGCTGGTCACCTGCATCCAGAGTCTTCCAGAAGACCTGAGAAGCAGTGCAGGGAGGGAACTGGGGTTGGAAGCAGACAGAGCTGAACACAGTTGGAAGAACATAATGCCTCTTATTTCAAATGATGCATTTACATAGTAATCTACATGAAGCCTGCAATCATAGGTCCAAAAGATGTATGCAAAACACCAGTGTTATAACCAAATTCATGGGATTTTAATTCATGCTCATTAACTGGATGAAGGTTTCATCTGAAAGCATCAGTGATCTGGATTCTGCAGACATCTTTAATTCGGAGTGTCTGCTGCTGGGGGAACAAGGAATAGCTCTAGTAATGAATAATAGGCAGAGTGAGGCTGGTATGAAATGCATGTAAGATTAAGAAAGAAGTCTTCAGGAAATGTCAGGGATGTAATACATGCTGTACCATGACTCCATGAAGGTAACTGTAGCACTCTTAGTCAAGTATACACTTGTAGGCATGGAAATTAATTCTGCATAGCAAATAACATGGTAAAGCCATGGTTCTTCAAGTCCGAGCCCATTTTAAATAACACAGTAGGACATATATATAGTATAAAATGTCTTTAACAAACAAATAACACTATCAAGAAACTGCCTTTATTCTGCAACCTTTACTCTGGGCAAGTCTGGAGGTCCTTTCTTTCCTGAACACATTTGAAGTCCTAAGGCTTCCAGTTCCTTACCTAGCGTTAGTTGTCTGAGCACTGATAATCTTTCCTCTCTCTCAGAGGAGTAGAGTACCAGAAGAAAAAATACACTGCTTCCAGGTGTTTTTCTCCCAGTCTTCTCATGGGCATTTATTCAGCATTTCCATTTATGTAATAATTCTTTTTGGATTAACATGCTGGACCGTATCAAGAACATTCAAAGTTCTGTTGATCTGCCTTAAAATAAGCAAATGCATAGAAAATAGTGAACTCTAAATGAGGACAAAGGACAAGAAAAGTGACATTGGCAGTATTATTTGGTTAGTTCAATAAGTTGTTAGGATGTTGCTGGAGCTGCCAGATTCCCTTAATTGTTGCTAACTGAGAAATGAAAAGGGTGTGACATTGCCCCAAAAAGGAACAAAGTAAAGATGGAAACAGGATCAGAGGATGAAGAAAAGGGAACAGTAGAAGTAGAAAGAAAAAGAAAAAGAGAAGAGAGGCAATTAAGAGAGTGGGCTGAGGCTGTTCTCAGTAGGAATCATGATGTCTGAGACTGAGACTGTGAAGCTCTCACCATGGTCATGCTGTGAGTAGAGATGACTAGTATAGGACCAGTGAGGAGACTGAAATTTTCATAACGTATGTTACATATGCACGTTACAGGTACAATCTCTCTGAGGCAGATTCTTCAAGGTATCCTTACCTAAAAGCTTAGGGAACACTGCGAGGCATGGTACTCCTCTGGGTGCTTGCTGCTAGAGCAACAGTTGCTGGATTGTCTCCTGATGGAAACTACTAATTACTCAGGCTATGTCTGTATGAAGGTGAGATGTATTTCTTCCATCCTTGCTTTGCTTTAGATAGTAATCCGGTTGTACAGCTCAAGAGAAAGATGTGATGCTGTTGTCATAACCCATTCTGACAGCATGCGACAGTGTGTACCTGTCCTCCAGGCTTGACAGAGAATGAAAAATCTTCCAGCCATTAAGGGTATCATAAATTGATAGCTAGAATGATTTCTTGGACTCTGCAAATTTTTGTGATGTTGAAAATGTTCTCATTTTTATCAGGGCAAAATTGAAATCTTTCAAACCATTCCCTCAGTAATGAGGTGCACTGGTATTAAAGCAGCTATGGGCTTCCCTGAAAATTTGTTCCAAATCTGGCAAAAAATATCCCTGAGAAAATGTTAACAAACCCGACATTCTCAAGATAAGTTTTTGTTTTCACAAACTGATAATAGACATGAAAAAAATTAGTAAACATTTTGTGATCAATTGTCATTGAACTTTCATAGATCAAAATATAGTTTTATGCCCAATGCATCAGAATCCAAAATCATTTGAGAACCAATGTATGGAGACAAAATAGGAAACAAAGGGCACTTGATTCACCTTGTCCAATGAAAACAAGAAAGTCATTTCCACTATAGTTTATAGTTACTGTCCAGTAAATCTGAGTTTGTCCTCCGCTAGCAGAGAACAACAGTTTATACACTGCAGGAATTTGTAAAAGAAATAAAAAATCTTTCCTCTGCATTTCAAACAATAATAGCAATTTATTGTTCTTAGGTTTTGTAGATCAAGATATTCCAAACCTAAATTCTGTGCCACATTTGCCTGAACACTATCCCTTTTACGTAATTTCCCTTATATGTGGCAGTTAAATAAAAAAGTGATGTAAAATCCCAATGGAAAAATAAATCTAGCTAGAGCAATCATACTATCAACACATCAGCTCTGCAAAACTCTGTCTTGCTTCCTTGCACAAAATGACAATTTAAAGTATCTTTCCAGAAGTCTCCTGGGAGATTATCGTATTTTATTCTCTATTTAGAAAAAAAAGTAAAAATCTTTGAGAACATATGAGAAGACTCCTAGTGAAATACTTTCAGTTCAGTTCAGCATTATACACCAGTTTCAGAGAGGCTGAAATGTAATTCATTTCATTTTACTTTCATCAGCAAGTAAAGGCCATCCATCCAAAAACAGCTTTTCCAGACGCACACATTTCATTTGTTATCATCTTAAATAACACAGAAGTGCAGTCAAATTCCAATATTTGTCAATTGCACACAAGTTCTGTTAAGTAATCTTTTACTTTCTGTTTAAATGCTTACACCATGGACATTGAATAAATGCTTGCTTGGCATTCAAATAAACAGCTTAAAGCAAGAAGACTTCCTTTAAACTGTAAGGAATTTTCTAAATATTTCATGAGTACCTGAAAAACTGTATTTTCTAGTTAATATTACATTATTTGGAATCTAGAAAAAATATTCTGCATGTAGTTACACCTCTAAAAATCTTAAGTAACTCATTTTTTAAAAGTAATCCTTCTCTGATCCTTAAACATAGTCTTTCTCCTCTTCTATTGTACCAATTGCTAATAAGAGGTGTCATTGGGAACTACAAACAAGCACAGAAATAACTTGCAGATACAATAACTGTGCCAATATACCATTAGGCATACAGCTAATATGTCAGGTTATTTCTGTTTCTTTAGCAAACATACCAGGTCTTGGCATATTTTATCGTTGAGATTGCAAAAAAAGAATCAAGCACAGTTAATATTCTTGTGACTTTGTTGCTGTGGTCGTTGTCTGCGTTAGTGATCTGCTTTGAAGCCATATTGCAGTTCTGAAATTGATTCCCTGACTGCTTCCCCTCACTGTCAGTTGGTTCAGTTCTTAAAGGGATTTAGGTGTGCACAAACTATTTACCTTTTCAAGAAGAAGTAATCAGAGATTTTGTTTCAAAACTGCTCCAGAGCTTCATGAGGATATTCAGCTCCAAACCAAGGTGAGGGCTGGATCACACAGGGGTCCTGTAGCACGAATCCTATCTGCATTCACCAACAGGGCTTCCAAAACAGCTAGAGCTCCTACAGAAGCCTGAAATGGTTCTCACAATTTATAAAGGACTATCCACTTTATAACGTGCTATGTATGTTTTCCTCTTCACTGCCAGCTGCCACCAGCAACTACACCTTCTCTTTGCCACTCCTTCACCATCCAAGAAATAAAATCATGAATTCACTTCAAATATGTGCTCAAAGAGATTGACATAAGGTAGAAATGACTCACAGCTAGGTTTTCAACCTCTGGTTTCTAATGAAAGTTTCTAGCTTCTAACAATTTGGAAAAAGCATTTTTTGTTCTAGTTGTTTAAAGGAAGCAAAATACATTCAGTTAATACATATATTACTGTTGTGGTTTAACCCCAGCTGGCAACTAAGCCCCACACAGCCGCTCGCTCACTCCCCCCGCGGTGGGATGGGGGACAGAATCGGAAGGGCAGGGCACTGCCACCTGCTGATTATCCCATAATGAACACCAAAGACTGAGTTACAAAATCTCCTCCCGTTTTGTCATGGTTTAACCCCAGCCGGCCACTGAGCACCACGCAGCTGCTCGCTCACCCCCACCCCGGGTGGGATGGGGGAGAGAATCAGAAGAGTAAAAGTGAGAAAACTCAGGGGTTGAGATAAAGACAGTTTAATAGGGAAAGCAAAAGCCACGCGCACTCAAGCAAAGCAAACCAAGGAATTCATTCACTACTTCCCATCGGCAGGCAGGTGTTCAGCCATCTCCAGGAAAGCAGGGCTCCATCATGCGTAACGGTGACTTGGGAAGACAAACGCCATCACTCCGAACGTCCCCCCTTCCTCCTTCTTCCCCCAGCTTTATATGCTGAGCATGATGTCATATGGTATGGAATAGCCCATTGGCCAGCCGGGCCAGCCGGGCCAGCCATCCCGGCCACGCTCCCTCCCAGCCCCCTGCACACCTGGCAGGGCACAGGAAGATGAAAAGTCCTTGACTAGCGTAAACATTACTTAGCAACAACTAAAACGTCAGTGTGTTGTCAACATTATTCTCATACTACATCCAAAACACCGCATTATACCAGTTAATAAGAGGAAAATCAACTCCATCCCAGCTGAAACCAGGACACATTTTCATATATATTTGTACAATGCCTTCCTTGTCCTGACTTGGCCAAACTTTCTCTAGTGGTGAATCTGTCTGCAGGATGAATAAAGCTCTGCGAAAGAAATCCTCTCTGTTGCTGAAGGTCCCGCAATAGGAGCCGGTCAGTAAGAGACTGATCCTACACGGAAGCTGAGATCTGCTGAAGATACCTTTTCCCAGCCAGGCAGCTAGTCTCAGCAGTGTTAAGGAAGCAAACTGAATGTGTCCACTCAGATCATCCTCCTCTCATTCTTACATGCAGAACAGAGCAAAACAACCACCTCTATGAGTACAGAATCGTTTAAATAGAATAAATTCCCATGTATTCTACTTACATTTTAATCTTCCCTTTTGGCATTGCAGAGCATAATTTCAGAACAATAAATAACAAAACCAGATGCTAAGGTGTCAGGCATGACATAGGAACATGAACAGAATAACTCAGAAAATATGCAGATGATATGTGGAAAAAAACTTTGAAAAAGTTTATTCTAAAATGTCCTTAGATTTTTTTTTAAAAAAAAACACACACATAAAGCTTAGACCTTTGTATTGGCAGTTAAAATTAATCCAACAGAAATAGCTGGTTGAAAAAAAATTATCATATTTGTCATATTCTTGACTCAAAACATAAAAGCACAAAAAACTTGAAAGAGACTGACTGGTAATGAAAATGAAGGTGATAATCATTGCTGACACTGAAAATGCAAAAAGGAGCAGAATACGAATGAAAACTAAATTGGATTTTAAGACTCCTTTATCTTTAAAGCTTTCTATTCATATCAACTATGTCAATAAACATGCTTGTTTGCTTATTAGGAAAGATTCTTGAGTAAATCCACCCCATTTCCCCCACGATGTATTTCATCAGCATCCTAGTCTGAGCAACTGCCTTCTCTTCCTTGCCAGATTTTTTCCAAAAGTCTAAAGGCAGATTTCCCATCTCCAGATATGTATACAGAGGTCTCATGCATCTCATGCTGTAAATAATCTTCAGTGCTTCTTGCTGAAGGAACTGTTTGAGAGCAATGCTTTCTTTCATGTCCTCTCTGATAAAAGAGTTAAGGTATATAAGAAAGAATAAGATTTTATTTCTCATATATAATAATCCCCATCTCCACTTTCCGTCATCTCTTCCCATCCACCCCTCCCCAGCACAGCGCCTCAGTGAATTCAATGCTCTGTTTCTCTCCCTCATATTTGCCAGTACGGCAGTAGTAGTCGCTCCATCGCCTTCTGCATCTGCTGGCTGTTACACTGCAAAGCAGTAGCATGTCTCATTAGGACCACTGCTTCTGCCCACATCCAGCAGGTTGGACAGTAGTTCCCTATATATTCATAAGCATATGTGTGCATGTGTATATACTTACATACATATAGAGGTATGTAAGGGTATGAATACAAAGAAATATAAATCAGAATTGGTAAGACACATTTCAGGGAATCTAAGAAATGTACTGCATAAATGGAGTGTGTGTGTATATATGTATGTATGTATATGCATGTATACACTTATATTTATAACGTTGCAGGTATGAAAACTGAGACACTCTTTTAATAGGTGATTAAATCTTTCCTAAGGTTACAGATTGTGTGTGCCTCTGTATATGTGTGTATATGGGAGAGTGTTTATTACTTGTAACTTGTTCCAGCGTTTAGATTCCCTCAGCTCTGACTTACATCTGTCTTGCTGTCTCCTGAGTTGCCTTAGGTTTTTCATTTCTAAGTTAACTTTAATCACAAAGGAATAGCTTTTGAGCTCTTTTTCTCACTTCTTACATGTTGCTGCAATCAACTGAAAGAACAAAACCCTATCTATACTGAAATTAATAGAAGGTTTTCCAGTGTTTCTGTGAGCAAGATTTCATTTCTGATACTTCTTGTCTTTCAGCAAATCCAGCTTTGCTGACAAAGTTTTGACCTTATCTCTGAAAAAGGGTTGTGTTTTTTTCTTATTGTACAGATCAAGGGGTCATTGGCTTAAATCTGATTAAATCTTCCATTTCCCTTCACTAACTCCTACAATCAAGAAGACGAGGATGTGTTTTCAGAGATTTGAAACAAAGATACATGCCAGAGAGATCTGATCTGAATAAACGTGATATGACTAGTTTCTGGTGACATTTGTTTGAAGGAAAAATATTCTATCCCACAGACTCAGCTGTTTCGATATAAACTGAAGTCATCATTGACAAATACCCGTTAAAATCTTTAGGATATTGTGGAAATAACTTTGTCTCTCTGGGAATTCATTTCCACTCCTCCTTTACTCCCCATAAAGCAGTTTCAGTAATAATTTTCTGACTGTGCTGTGATTAAAACTTAATTAATGCTTGTAAAAATCCAAAAGATTCTTCAAGGGAAGGCATTTCAGAAGTGAAAGTATTGGTATTACTAGAGCAGTATTTTATTTTGCTTGTATGGTACTTTTAATTTGTAGATTTTAAAATATTTTATTAAAGGAGGGAAAATGTCATTAGTCTCATGCTATAGGTGTCAAAAATGCGATAGAAAGTGATCAACACTTAAATTAACACAAATTAAATTCCACTCAATTAAGCTCAAGTTAAACCGATAGAAGAGCCAGGAAGTCCTCCTACCACCTTGTTCTCTGCCCCATGTATGAAACTTGTCAGGCACCAACAGGTTTTAATTGCCCTGGCAAAACTGTGCTGTCCTTCATCAGATCAAGATGCTGGTCAGTAAGCAAGATTTCCCAATAATATTATTATAGCTTTTGATTTCACTCCCTTTATGAGAACTTATGATATATATATATTCTAACAGAAATTCCATTTAATTTGGCTGAGAGGGAGACTTTGTGGTATTTTAATCTTTGGGTTTTGTGACATCTGACCGCATCTGATCATGCAGACCAAAGGCTGCACTGAAAAACCAGCTTGTGTGCCGAGCATTAGCATGACTGGCTGTTAGCCCAAAAGCCTTGTTAGGGTGCCTAGAACACCTACTTAATGAAGGAAATTAGTTAGGCACCTAAGGACGGAGACACACAGCACAAGCAGTGGAAAAGGCTGCCCAGAAGAAGACTGGGACGTGTCTTCCTCCATCCCTCACCAAGGCATCCAGCGCTCTGAAGGAGTGGCTCCTTCTTGGGATTCAGAGCTGGGAGTCATCCCTTGAGACCAGCGAGCTAGCCCCTTTCTTTTATACAGAAATTAGTGAATTACACCTTTTGAAACACAACCAGAGGAGGATTCACCCAAAATACATACCAGTTTTTGTGATCCTTCCAACAAAGAAGATTCAAATCACCTCTGCCACCTTCTCTTTACAGGGTTGTAAACTGCACAGGAAAGGAAGCTGACTGCACCCTCTACTGCTGCAAATGTGCCCCTGGGCATAAATAATTAGGGAATCAATAGACAAGAGACAGAAAGAGGTCAAGGGAAAATAGTAGTGTCTTGATTAGCAGCTAGGGCACCACTAAGGAGGAAAGGATTCTTCGCCTCTAATCCTAAATCTCTTCACACATTTTAAAATTGACAGCCATCGTCACCTAGGAGCTAGGAAATCTTTAAGGAAAGTGAAATATCTAGGTCTGAATCACTTCAGGCTGAAGTGGGATTCGTATCTAATAGGTCATACCTCCAATTGCTGCATAAAGGGACTTCGTCCTATGCCTGTTTCTTTTAAAATTAGACAAAAAGCAGCTGCTACCACTGCATTTAAGATGGAGTCTGCTCTTGTAGGCACATCTTGTAAGGCTGAGGGCTGGGGGAATAGCTAGTTTATCGATTTTGAATGGCCCTTCCCTGTGAAGAATGAGCCCCTTCTGGGGATGTACTGGCACCAGGCTGCTAAGTGCACAGGAGCCTGAAAGGCAGAGGGCCAGAGAGAGCTTAAGCATGACCAGCATTAAGAGACAAATGAACAGAGGTTTTTCAGGGTTGCAGTTTCAGAGCCAGATACCAGCATTTCCCCTGAGCCCTATTAGTAGCGCTTTTTTCTGGTTTGGGGCTCCTTAGGACTTGGGTAGCCTAATCAACCGCGGGTTTAAGTCCCTCTTATCATTCTTGTCATCAAATTAGTCCTACCTGCCTTTGCTATGCTGTGTCAACTGCAGGGATTCACAGACTGTTTGCAAAGGCAGCTGCCTGCCATCGTTTTTCTTTACACCAATGTCCTCAAAGGAGAGGAATACAGAATTAAATAGAGTGCTGCTGACCTCATATCTAGCTCCTTTTTTCCCCCTTTTCTAATTTATTTCCCTTGCTCACTCTCTTTCTCCTTGTATTTCCTCCTAGCTATCTCTGCTGACTTTCTTTAGAAAGTTACTTTCTGAGTAAGATGGCTATATAAAGTCTTCCTTATGTAGTAGGAACAAATGAGAACTTTCTTCCCCCTGTTTAAATGCCTCTTTTTAATACATACTGTAGGGTTGTACCAGAGAAAGACTATGGGCTGCAAACCTTGAGGTGGGAAAACACTGCTTGGCAAATTGTATTTCCAAGATATAGTAAATAATTTTACATTAACTTGTTACTGTAGTGGTAAAAATTTTATTAATTCATTATGGGATTTTTACTCTGTTAAGAGTAGAATAATGCATGATAGTAAAAACCCGTAATTGAACATCAGAATGAACTGCTTTAACTTACACTGCAAATATTTAACTTCTCTTTTTAACAAGCATAAAAGGAAGACAATAAGCTAAGAGATAGCAAGTAGCTTGAGTCTTTTCAAATGAAGTATGATTTCTGCACTAACTCCTGATCTGCTTTGTACGATGTACTGTCAACAGCCTGTGCAGAATATTCTTCATTCCCATGTTCTAACCTTCAGAGTTGCTCTCAAAGGCATCGGTGCATATGTTAACCCGGACAGTAAAAGTAACAAGAAAACATCATTTTAGAACGTGTAGGTGTTTGTAACTACTGGAGGACTTTTTTCAGACTATTGTTCCTTCAACCCATTCCTCTTATGTATTTGCTACTTCTTGACTGAAGGATTTCTTTTTTTTTCTTTTTTACAGAAAAAGCCTTTTCAGTGACTTTTTGTTAAGCTTTGTATCTCTTAGCTTGTTGTACCAGTAGTTCCAGCTCTCTGCTCTTCCTTTTTCTATGTGCATAAAGAGACACTCCAAGAAATTAACTATTGGTTTCTCTCAACTGCAATTTGGTTTTCTCAGAAGAGTGTGCAGTTTCAGAGGTTCAGGGATTGTAATTTTTGCTGGTTTTACAATATATACTATCTAAATTATATATTCTATATAAAATATGCTTTCATTCTTGCTATTTAATGTCTTAGGTTTTGGGGGACTATGTTTTTTTTTCTGTTTCTGTGTGTGCATATGTTTAAACTTCTTATAATATTCTTAGGAATGATTCTGAATTTACTTTGCATGTATCTTGCTCTTTCTCTCTATGCATGAGTAAGAAGCCACTTGGATTGGACTCTTAAAAGTCTTCTGTTCTTGTTTTCGGTGTCCAAACTTGGCTAATCTTTATAGTGACTTACTAATTTGTTTGCTCCAGCAAGACAAAGCACTTCATTTAAGAGTCTTGTTTTATAATCACCTTCTAGCCTACATCTACCAGCCTCTTTCTTTAAAATGTTTAGCACTACCAAGACAAGTCACCTTGAAAACATAGCTGTTGGTGTGCAATGGGAAAATGATTGGTGATGTTCCTCCATTTTTCCAATTGTCCATGCATTTAGTGCTGATGTCCTTACACTCACAAGTGCTCTACATTACATCACTTACTTGATTGCATTTTTCCCAGATGGAAAATAAGCAACCATCATTTTTGGCACCCAGTATCTTATGACATGAAGGATTTGTATTCTCTATACGCAGATTCTAACCTGAAGCTTTGTGTCACTGATGCTCTTCTATGAAAGCTAGAGCAGTGAGGAGCTCTGTTCCAGTCATTTAGACAACAACTATCAGAACGGGGATAAGGACTCTTGGCCATCATGAGTCCTGTTGACCAACACTGAGCTACTTCTTTGTTCAGAATAGTCAAGAAATCCAATTCAGTTGGCTGGATTTCTAAACCAAATGTCCATCCTTCCACCCTGTGAGGGGAAGAGGGAAAAAAAAAAAGTCTTATTTGCAAAGAATATGAACATATTTCAAAAAAAATAGGCCTATAAATCATCACCTCTCTTCTCCACTTTCCTTCTGTCTGTATTAATAAATGCCATTCTCCCTTTCAGCCACAGGGCAGATTGCAACAGATTTGCACACTTCAGTTGCTCCCTTTTCTCTCCAGGGCAGTTGTTGTCTCTCTGGCAACTAGTATCCATAGCACTTAAGACTTTGCAAATTAAAGCAAGAACACTGACCTGCATCCTAAAAAAACAGCTACATCAGTACAGATCCCAAACCCAGAGGTATAATGAGTTTCTTAAGGAAAAGGTGCTAGGCAGGCAGAGAAGTGAAATGTTAAGTAGAGATCAGATTATGAGGATTTTATGGCATTTTTTAGAGGCCTCTCAGGTTTTCTTTCTAGGCTACAGAGCTGTCTCAGGAGTTATGTTGCTACTGGCAGAATCCTCCAGATCTATGCAGTTGTATCTGCAAAAAAGCAACATTAAATCCCAATTAAAATTTTCAAGCTTGCCTATGCAGCAAGATTCAGCATTGTAACTACTGCACACAGCCTCTAATCATATCTACACAAACAGCTGGTGCTTAGAGCTCCAAAAGTCTTGCTTTGCCACAGAAGTAATGTCCCCTACAGTAAGTGTTCAGTATCATAAGCAGGCATCCTCTGCTCTTTCCTGATTCTGATTTGCCTGCTTTGCATGGAGAGGTGTTTTTCCATTGTACTAGGGGACTATACACTAGGAAATCAGCCAGAAGCAATTGTGATTCTGGGATGTGGACTTTAGCACACACGCACAGCAAAGCCTATGATTCTTCTTCTGCCACTTCATGCTCCACCTCTGTTTGGCTTACCTCACCCCATTTTCACAGCTACTGTGAGTTAACTAGGGCTTTCTAGTGGGCTGGTGGCCATCACAAACACATAGCTTGTGCAGGTATGTTATTCATATTTCAGCTGGTCAGCTGCAGTTTTACAAGCCAGCCACAAAGCTACTGAAGAGCCCTTTCTGCAGTTCTGGCAGAATCAGAGAGAACAGCAGTTTGCTGTCCCCAGACCACACGGAAAAAGGAAGAAAGAGATCACTTGCTTCTGGAGTAGCTTTTCTTTGATCAGCTTCATTTGGTGCAGAGCCTTTTCAGGGCTTTTGAAAGAAGTGTGGACTGGCTTGTGCTGTTTAGCTCGGATGAGCTTTATCTTCAGGAAGATAAAAAGCACTTTCCTGGCAAGGCAGATAAAGTTTGCTATCAAGCTATGGTGGTGAAGAACTCCTTCTTCTGTAGCTAGCACAGTATGGAAAGCCACAGCCCCTTTCACAGAATGCTATTGGTCATAAACTAGCTGTGATGTGGACAAGCCAGCGTGGAAATTAAGGTAAAAAAGGTCCTGTCTCTGCATGTTACCAAGGCTGATAGTGCTGCTGAGGTTTCTGATAGCTTTGCATGCATGTACTTTCCAGTTGTGCCAGGGAGGGAATGGAGGGTACTCATGTTCCCTCTGAGACAAACCTAAAAGCTCATAATTAGAAAGTGACACAGCTGCAGTGTGAAGTGAGGTGTCCTGACACTAATGCCAGATTGTCTGGAAAAGTTCCTTGCTGATAGGATTTTTGGGTAAGTCGACTTCTCTTTTTTTTTTCTTTTTCATATGTGACAGTGGGGGTGGAGATAGGGTCCCTCCAGTATGGACAGCAGTGCTGTAGCCATTTTCCTCTGTTATTCTGAGAGACTCTGTGTCCCTGGCTAATGCCTTTTGCTGTACAGCTGGATCGCAGAAAGAAACCACTGAGCTGTTGCCTAAGCAGCTGGAGAGTGACAGTGTGTGACTGCCATGGGGAGAAGGAGAGGATGGATGACAATCACAGGGGAAGGCTGGGGGCTGCTGAGCCATAGCGGCACGCTGTGTGTTGCACAGCAATCGGGAGAAGAGAGCTGAGAATAGGGTTTTCCTCAGCAAGGCCTGAGGGGACAAGATTCAGAGATTCTCAAAAAGCAGCAGTACCCCAGCTAGCAGCTGACAGCAAGCTTTACGTTTTGCCTTTGAAAATAGGGACTTCGTTGTTGTTGTTGTTGTCCACGCGGTTTTTCAGTTTCCTTCACATTTTCACTGTGTACGGTATGGCTGTTTCATAGTTTGCAAGACAAGTTTCAAGATGGGGGATTTTTTTACTCATTTATTCAGCAATTCTTTGCAGTTTTACACTGCCAGCTTGTGTTCTTATTAGGTGCATTTTACAAGAATTTGTGTTTAATATTATCACTGAGCACAAGGCTGGAAGGAATCAAGTGAGGTCATCTAGCCCAGCCCCGGGACCTGGGGGCAGAATCTGATCTCTCATTAATTAGTGGTACTTGTCTAACCTGTTCTTAACAGTCTCCAGTGACAGGTTCAGCACCATCCCTAAACTATCTATCTTAATGGCTACCTGTCCTCGGGGTGCTCTTTGATCATTTTTCTAAAACTGTTCAAGATAAAAATTACCACTGTTGAATAAAAAGATTCTATACTGTTCTCAAAGTGCAAATACACAAAACTGGAATCTGAGGAATTGAACAAATAACCCAAAAACAAAGGAGGTGGAGAGGGGAAGAAAAAGAACGTTGCAAACAATAGAATAAAAATATGCAGTCTGAGATTAGCAGCTCATTCAGCTTTCAACCTTTAACTGTATGCAGCTCTGTCGAGCCTTTTCATACTGGGCTGCTTTCAGAAATCTGTGGGACAGGCGTGGAAAGGCGTGGAAGCAAGCCTATGTTTGGATAGTGGGTGGGGAGAAAATCCACCATTCCGGTTGTGACAGAGGAGGCATAACTTGGAGCGGTGAGGGTTAATACCAATAAAAAGAAGCATTCTTCAGTCTCGGAGAGCTACAGCAAAAGCAGATTGGGGCACATCCACACAGCAGTGACTTGGAGATAAGAAGTCACGCTCAGGCTATCCTGAGGCAATCAGTTTTCTTTTAACACTGCAGGTGAAAAAGCTCCAGCTAATTGGAAGTGTGGTCTGAGAAAACACAGCTCTTGGCATAAATGCAGATATGCCATGGCCCAGGCTGGTGAAACATGCCAGAGGGCAGGGACAGCAATTTCAAATGAGCCTTCTTTCTAGCAATAGCAATTGTTTGCTTGTGATTCCTATCAGTTCCCACTGCATTCGACTGTCCTTTTAATAGTCCCGGAGTATCTACCTAGCTAGCCGTCTGCTTCTAAATGGGCCTACCTCTGAGACCTCAGTTTGCCTCCATGACCTTCTGCTCCTCAATCTTGATAAGCCCTCTGTGCCAGTCTGATCCCAGGAGTGATCTTCAGAGACTATCTTGAGGCTGTTAAGTATTTATTCTTGAGTTATCCTGAGACCAAGTGATGATGAAGATAAGTTAGCCCTGAACATTTAAGAATTCTAAGATGAGAAAAGTAACAATTGATTTTTTTATTCATTATTTAGTGCCCATGATTTCAAAAATCTTTGCTCCAGTTTCATTTTAAAATACCGTCCTTTTCCTTTGAAAAATCTCAGTACTAGACTAGTAATGAAAGTTATACCTTGTTGTCCAAAAAGCGGATTCGTGCCCAGCGTGCAAGTAACCAATTCCACACGCTCAGGAGCGAGATCGTTTTATTCAGGCCTGGGTGCTCGGTGGACTTGCCACAAATCAAGCACACCTCGTCTAATCACCTTTCTGTTTATATCCATGCTTCTCATACATATTTTAAGTTTCTCTTTTACATATTCATTAAATGTCCGAGAACTAATTATAATATTACATCATCCTAGGCACACGCGCACTAAAGCCTTTAGGGTCTCCTTGAGGGTCTCAGGTGGTCTCTGGTGGTCGGCAGGGTGGTGAACTCTTCACGAACCTCTTCCTTTCTTTCCTTATAAGATCGAGGTTTGTCTCCGAGCCACATCTGGACCATGTTTGTTTATGGTTCTCTTTTCCAAGCTTAATCTTCACTAGCGTCTAACAATGCTTCCAGGATACACAGTTTATACTATGCAAACACAACACCTGCTAGTTACCTAACTTCTAAGCAACAAGTCTTCATTGTTTAGAATTACAGAAGCGAGCAGTAGAATTACAGAAGTGAGCAGTATGGAATAGTAGATACTGTACCTGCTGCATCAGTTCCCCCCTTTGAGACTTATGATGTTGAGCATCATGAGTCTCACATCATTTACTTATAAGCGTTTGGTCTACAAAAAGACATACACTGAACCATACAACAAGTAATTATAACTAAGATGA
>NW_009206509.1:1145-2923 GCF_000690835.1 Fulmarus glacialis | reverse complement strand
GAAGCTTTACGGTCACGTTTGACAATTCCCCCAAGCAGGGGTTTGTTGTGGAAATGCCGCCGCAGCCTTTGCCGTCGCAGCAGCCCTGCTCTGCGATCAGCCCCTCTTCTCGCAGGGGCTGCCGGGTGGCACGGGGACAGGCGCCCAAAAAGAGGCACCCCGCGTTTGGTTGGGGCAAGGTGGGCATCGCCCCGGGGCTCCTCGCTCCCACCTCTGCTGGTGCTGTGCCGGGTGCGGGAGGCACCCCCAGCATGCCGGCAGGATGGGCAGGACCGGTTGGATCAGCGGGTGCTTCGGGCAGGTTGGTGGGTGGGAAGATGAGTTTTGGTTTGGATGTAGGCAGTACTGAGCACATCGAGTACTCCAGAGTGATTAGACTGGGTTGAACACCACAAGGTCTTGCTAACTGGTGAGATTTGGAGGCATTTCTTTTCTCACCCCATATGTACCTGAAGATTTTAAGCCTTTCCTTGCAGGCAGTACAACTGGAAGCTTTTTTTCCTTAAAGTTGGCTCTAATGCCCCAGCTCTGGGAGGTGAAACTTGAGGGAATAACTCCTTAATGATAGTGATAAAAATGATTTAGTCAATAATAACGTACTCCCAGAGTCTGTGCCACTGTTTTTTCCTCCCAGAGGAAATCCTTGCAGCCTAGAGCAGTTTGCTGTGTAGAGAATGCACAATCTGCTGATTTAAAAAAAAAAAAAAAATTAAAAAATCTTCCCAAATTTAAAGTATTAAATCCACAGCAAAGGTTGGGTCTCTTTGGGTTTGCCTACTCAGAATGGGACTTTCCGAGCGACACGTCACGGGGAACGCGGCCTCGGGGCAGGCCTGTCCTGGCTGAGGCTGGTTTTAGCCCAAGGGAGAGATCTGCTTGAGCCGCGGTGCCAGGGCAGATTCCGCCTTCCCCGGCATCGATGCCCGCAGCGCTGGGGGATGCTGCGGCCGCCCCGGGGGGGCACGGGCCGGCAGGGACCTGTGCAGGGGGCTTCGGACTGAGCGAAACGGCAGTTCTACTGCTTAAGTGCAAACAAATAAAAACGCTTTCTCAACAAGCACCCAATAAAACTGTATTATTACATCCTGTGAACAGCTCCGAGATCCTTAACTCGGGGATATCAGCAGCTCCTCAGTGAAACTAAGCTAATAAACAAGTAGATAATTAACAAAGGCAAACATGAATCTCGGTACCAGTGACTTCATATTAAGAAACCTTCTGGTTTTAATATTTGGCATGTATGCATGAAATAATTTATTGCTGTTTCAAAGCAATTTCAACTGTTAAACATTCATTGGTTTGCTGAAGGAAATAGTAAAAAAAATTCTTTCATGTGAACATTAGTTCTTAATTTTAACATTTCCTTATTTTCTATAATGGGATTTGATGTGGCAATAAGCTTTAGGAACAGATCTAAGTGGAAAAATATTGTTAGCAGGTGAAGGTTTTCTTACCGGATCCCTTAACTATCTGCTGAACAGGACGGTTTCATCAGCAAGCCCCCGCCGAAGCAGGGCGTTTGAGTGGCAGGGAGGATTGCCTCCCTCCCCTGCCAAAGCTGGTGAGGAGCCTCGGGGACAGCTAAACAGACCCCCAGGTGAAGGGCACGCTCTGCATCCCCGTGCCGCCGCTGCCCACGTCTTGGCAAGTATCAATTTACTGAAGGCGCATGCGAATAAAGCGTCAGCTTACGACTGCGCGAGCAGCTGGGGGACCCGTGTGAAGAAAAGCGCGTTCAATCGTCGCCGTGCGTTTACCAAGCCTTGGCAGCCCCAGCC
>NW_009206509.1:577-1135 GCF_000690835.1 Fulmarus glacialis | reverse complement strand
CAGCCGGTGAGCCCCGGTTCACCGCCGGGGCGGGAAGAAAAGCTCTGCTTTGACCACGGCTGCTGCTAGCGGTAACTTTCAGTTTGTCAAAAATTGAGTTGTGTGTAGAAATCGGGCATTTTTGCACACAAATTCCGTGCCCTGCTATATCTGGTCTATGTTTATGCACTGATTGAAGAAAGAAGACGATTTGCTTGACAGCACTGTACAGCCAAGAGATAATACACAGAAACGTCTCCAAAATACTTCCAATCTATTTTTATTTTCAAGCCGTCCTGGATAATGTCACGGCACTGTGCACCTTTAACTCGCTCTGGAAAAGAAAGCCCGCGCGGGGAGGACCCGTCGCCCGCCCGCTGCCGCGTGCCGGCGCGACCTTGCGCTGCTCCTGCTGGCGGGGTGGTGGCTGCCATGGCGTTAGAGGAGCTTTGGCTGAAGGAGAAACCATTTGATTCTGGAATAATTTCTATGCAGTTAATGCAATGAGAGCCACGGCTGGGACAGCGTGTGCCGTGCTATCGGTTTACAAACAACCTGCCCAGCCCCGCCCCCCGCTGC
>NW_009206509.1:0-365 GCF_000690835.1 Fulmarus glacialis | reverse complement strand
GCCGCATACTTTTGAATAGGAAATCTAGCAATTTCTTTGTGGTGAGTTTAATCTCCTGCATTTTTCCCAGCTTGGTTTTCACTATTATTAGGCACAATTAAAAATTAGTAAAGCTGAGGTAAAAATTAAAGTTTGTAATTAAATTTTCTCTCCCTCCCGTGGTTAGCGTGAGTTTGATGTCGATTTGCAAGGAAGACTCCTTTTTGCGGCAATTAGCTTTCAAAGAAGTAGGCAGTAATGGAAAGCATTTGCTAAATTAAGACGACTATGGTAAACCATGGCTATTTACAGTCAAGGGGCACTTTCTGCTCGGTGCGGGGCCGATGGCAGACTCCATCGCTCTCTGCCGGCCCTGCCGGGCCCCG
>NW_009206508.1:8657-18855 GCF_000690835.1 Fulmarus glacialis | reverse complement strand
TGGGCACAGGACGTGCACGTGCAGGGAACCGCGCGCCGAGGTCGGGGAGGGTGTGCAGCGATGCCAGACCTCGGTGTCTGCCGCTGTTTGGTGGTGATCCCGGCTGACCCGGGGGATGTAGCATGCTGATGATCAGTCCTCTTTTCCACTTCCAAACTCTTATCCTAGCCATCCCTGCCATGGCGACCATTTTGGAAACCCCTTGCTGACGAGTACACAGCAAAGGCTAGTTGCCACAAGAAGGCATTGCATCCCAGATTATTGCACGGTTTTTGAGTGTGTGACTTTCTCAAGGTATTGAAGCTTTTTACTCTGCTGCTGGCATTAGGACTTTATATCCCTCACAATTAACCTGCTAGCATTGTGTTTCAAAAAAACAACCCCCAAAACCCTCAGCCAAAAAAAAATTTCTCATTGAAAAAGGTGGTAATTAAGTACAGAAGGAAAAGCATGGACAATAAAACCCAGCCTGTAAAGACTGGGTGATGCCTTATCACAGGGTTGCAGACTGGGGTAGGAAATGGATGGAAATAAATATGTGGAAGATAGAAGAGTCACAAAATGCGAGTCAGACAGGAGCTGTGCACAACCTGGGCTCCTGCCAGAGCACAGGAAACAAGTAAGTACGAGTTGCATGAGCTCAGCAGCAAATGGCTCAGTGCCCACTCGCAGTCGGTTGCTCAGGAGAGCAGGGGTCAGCCACGGAGCGCTCCCGCAGGTCCGGGCACTCGGCTGCAGAAAGCCACGCTTGCTCTCCCTTGGGCACCTTGCCTGGAGGCCGTCAGCAGCCCCGCTCTGCTCCTCATCGCCCCGTCCTGCCCCTCGAGGCCGGGAGCGCTGGTGGGGATGGGGAGGTTTCTGCCTGTGCGGGTGCCTGGGTAGCGGGACCCCTGCCCTCCCGGGCAGCGTTTGCTGTCGCTGTGTCCGTGGAGCCGTCCTCGGCGCCGTTCACGCGATGCTGATCCCGGCCAGGGACCAAAGGGGACCCTGGGGACAGGAGCTGTGTGTTGTCCCATGCCCTGAGTGAGCAGCTGGGAACTGAATTAATTTATTCCTGAATAAAGGCCATTTCTGATGGAGCCAAATTTCTGGGGAGGGAAGTACTGCTGACCTAGCGCATGGTGCTAATTTTTGAGCCAATTCAGTCTCGTTAATGTATTTCTTCCCTCATTATTAGCCTTTCCTATCGTGACTCAGGGCAGATGTATTATCAACAAACAGCAAATCCCCTATAGGGCCTGTGGGCTGAAATCGGTGTTTTCCTGCTGGCGATGCAGCTTTGCTGGAGCCCGCTCTGCGGGGGGTCTCCCCGGGATCGGAGCTGCCTGGGCTCAGCTGCAGCCGCCGGGGAAAAGGGCTTGGAGGGAAGGATGTGCTGGAAAACAACTCGCACTGTCAGGTTTGGAGTCAAACAGAATAAAACTGATAGCTTTTAAAAATTCATGGTTGTGTTAATGCACTCAGTCAAGTGTAATTAAATGTAGAGAGACTCAACAGTTTCATAGAAATGCTTTGTAGGAGCCTGTCAATCTTCCAGGGAAATGAACACCCCCCAAACAAATGAACGAACCTTTAAAATCTTCATCATCGCCTCTTTCAGGAGCTGAGACGAAGGCTGCGGAGAAGCATCTGAGGGTCTCTTCTGCGCCTGGCATGGAGGTATTTCCAGAGACCCGTTAGCTGTTAGTGCAGGCGGCTGAGGGAAAACTCTGCACATCGTCTGTTGTACATACCTGAGTGCTGCAGCACAGACTGGCAAATGTGGGGCTGTAAAAAGCAGAATTAGTGATCAAGTGTGTCCCTGGGCTTTAAATGCCAGGAGATGGCAGGTGCTGTGCCTGGTGTTCAGCCTCACCCACCAAGAATTTCTCCTGCTCCTGCCTTATCCTTCAGGAGCTGCTGGAGGTGCAGGAGAGCTGCCGGCCTGCGCCTTGCTGTGCCCGGACCTCTCTGCTCTGGGGTCCTTTGCATATCAAAACAGAGGCTACCTAACTGAAAACAGTTGTCCCAGTTTTAAAATCTGAAAAAAAAAAAGAATAAATAACTGAAAAAAAAGGAGGGGAAACACTGCGTGCCTGGCTATGCAGTGGATGGCTGTGTCTTGAAAATGAGCGTTTCCTCCAGAGGTGTTCTCCTACATATCGCACTAGTAAGTAGTGGAAAGCAGATGTGTGCGAAGGGTGCTGAAATCCAGAGAAATCCCGGAGAAACCCCACCTGAGGCCCCGGCACGTGGGTCGGGCAGAGGTTGGCTTCTGGCAGCTGTGGGGGCAGGACGCTGCCCTGTCCCCCCGTGCTGGCTGCCCCCGTGTCTCCGAGGGCTGCAGCGCAGCCTCCTGTTCCTGCAGATTGACTCGGGTGTCCTGAGGCGTTCCCTCAACAGACCTGTTTCTGTGGAAATCCATTGCCAGGACTCGCAGGGTGCCACCCCGAGAGCCTTCTCACGGCCTCGCCCGCAGCAGGGCACTTCTGGAGGTATTTCTCCACAGCTGCTTCCCAACAACTCTTTTGTGGTTGGCAGTAGAATTGGGGAAACCATCTAAAGCAGAGCGAGAAAGGGAGGATCAGACAGTACTGGTGTCTGATAGAGATGAGTTTTTCCCACTTGTGGTCTTTCCTTCTTTCCTTTGCTCAATTGAATTCTAACCTTCTTACAACACTTGTTGAATATCACTGTAAACTTAATTTGTTCCTTTGTGAAGTTCAAGTAAATATGACTGAGAAAAATACATGCTGTGCTTGATATAAGACTAATGACATGTCCCCCAATTATCTTCAGTAGTGATACAGCTGTAATCAAATTTAGAGAGAAGCTGTGTTGCTCAGTGCAGTTGACAAGGATGCAGTGAATTAGGATTTATGCCTGCCTTTTACATTAATTTAGCAACAGCCCGCTGGCCCCGGCACGATGGGCTAACCGGGCCTCGACACGAGACTCGTTAACACAACGTACGCGGTGTCAGGCATTGCCAGAGCCCGCTCTGCCCCTCACCTTGGAAGTGCCCAGTTGCTAATGCTTCGTCCCCAGTGCTGCTCCTCCCAGCGTGGTCCTGTAGATCCCTGAAAGTAGGTGGGAAGCGGGACAGAGCTTCCAGGCACCTTCTGCCTGCCTCGCTGTAGTGCCCCGCTGAGCCGTCGCATCGCACCTGGGTGAGATGCCGGTTCCCGACAGCTTCTGGGAAGCAGAGAAGTTCATATGTTCAAAGCACATAAAGCACCTGAGGTATTTTTATTTTTATTTTTTAACTTCAGCACAAATGGATGTCTGTGCAGGGGACTCATTTCAGGTGTTAGTTTTCTCAAAAAAAATCTCACCGCCTTCGAGTTGTCCTGTGCAGGACCCAGACTGATGTGACACCGCAGCGGGGAGGTGTTATTCAGGAACAGTGAAGGAACCTGGTATTTCAGTATCGCTAGTACCTTATGTGATGCTATTGGGTTTTCACAGTCAATCTAATAGCAGTGTCCAAAATAATTGCTATTGATGGAAAAATGTGCCTTATCACAGAGAGCAACGCTTTGACAATGAAAGCGTTTCAGAGCATATTTTTAGGACAGAAAAAAAATCAATCTAAATCCTATGCTTTTTTCATCGTATGCCTTGAGCAGTGAAAGGGGGGAAACGGGGATCAGCATTTCTGCGGTGCTCCTCCATCACCAGCCAGTCTTTAGCAGGGAAACATAAACTCAGCAGACAGCCAGATTCAGTGGATCCTACTAACACATGCACTTGCAGGAGAGGGAGGGTAAAACCTTTCATCCAGACAGTGAAACAAAGAATGAACGCCCTTTTGGATGATTAAGAGAACTAACGGAACAAAAACCCAGCAAACCCCTTTTGTTATCAACTGTTTTACATTTTGCAGTTATTGCAGTGCCAGCTACCTATTAATAAAATAACGCAGTTCCTGCATTGAAAAATAGCTGCAGGCATCTGCAGCCCGTTCCTGCTGGCCATCGGGCAAGGGGCAGGTTTGCGCAGCAGTACCGTGCCTGGGTAAAACGGGAGACGTGAATGTGCAGTAACAGCCTCGTGTTCCGGCACAATTATATTCATTCCTAGCAGAAAGGTGGTGACTCTTTACTTAATGACCTGCCTACCTCTTCTGCCTCTCCTTAGCTCTAAAGAGGGATTATTGATACTTAAAAAGTTCAGTTACGCCGCCCCGGCGCTGTGCTCGGACAGCCGCGAGGTCTGCCTGCTGCCCCGAGCGCTGCGGGGAGGGCAGGAGGGCAGGCGGCGGCACAGCAGGGTTGTGCCTCTTTGGGAAAGTCAAACGTCCATGTATCACCTAAAAGAAAAGCCATTCTGCTAGTGTGGGCTACTTGGTAATAAAACGTGGAAAGGCACTGCAGCCAATAAAAGTAAATTAATAACTAGAGACAACAAACCCCTGCTCCACTGGCTGCCATAAAGCAATCCTTTGCTGAAGGAAGGAAAATGCGACAGTTTATGAGGAGACAGGTCAAGTCCAAGAGGAATGGGCCACAGCATTTAATGGGATATTTGTGACCAAGATCTCTTTTTCCTAAACCTGTGTGGTTTATTTCCTCTGTGCCGCAGGCAGGGCTGTAGAGCAGGATCCTGCTGAGGCAGGGCACGCCAGGACTAGGAAAAGCGGATTTGGAGGCTGTCGATCTGAGCTTTGGGAGACAGCCCCTCAGCTCTGCAGCCCAGGGTGCCTCTGCTGCTCCCCCCGAACACCGATGTCTTGCAAAGCCTGAGAAACCGGCCCGAGATGCTGACCTGGGACTGCTCGGGCAATGCTGACGGGGCATGCCGTCCTGCTGCCCACGCTTGGTGCTGGGGTCCGAGCCAGAAGCTGCCCTTGTCAGCAGCTAAACCCTCGGTACACGCCGAGCAGCAGCACTGCGGGGCGGAGGGAGAGCTGTCGCGTACAGCGCCGGAGCCAGCGAGAGGGAGCACCCTCGGCGCGGTCCGGTGCCTCCCGCCCGCTGCCGGCGCGGGGCTGACTCACACCGGCCCTTTCGGTTGTGCTGCTCATGCAGCACAACTTAGGAGGCTTAATTATTTCAATAGAGGTTAATTACATTAGTCACTACAGCAAATCTCCGGTTCATGCCATGCTTTCCACTTCATTTAATCCATTACCCCCTGTGAAATTCAGTAGATTTCTGCATAGAATCGCTCATTTATATCACATATGTCCCTTCCAAGAGCAATCCTCCACATCTACCCCTTCTCTTTCTTCTGTTTTTGTTCCTCTCAGTGTTCGTGGCTGGCAGTGACACGGGAGCAGGTCGGAGCAGCCTGGGGCATCCTCTGCTCCAAATCAAGGCAGCAGGCAAAGCAGCGCTGTACCCAGCTTGCCAGCAGCCGCTCGCCCTGGGAGGGCAGGCTCTGGCCCCCAGACACTGTTCGTACCCTGTGCTGTAGCTGAGCAGCCAGTGATTCTGGATTTCATAGATCGTCCCCTTCCCTTATTGCATCCTTGCTCAAAACCTGGACTTACAGATAACGTGTCCTCCCCTGCCTGCGGAGTGGGGTGGCCGTGCCAGGCAGGTCTTCGTTGACGAGCCCGCTCTCTCCTGACTCCCCCGTGTACAAGAAGACAGTCCGTCATGGGAAAAATTAGCTGTTGGTGCACCCCTTGCAATGATTCTTAAAGAGCAGTTCCTCACAGTTTAATGTATTTCTGTAATAGTAATAGATGGGAGTGCTAAGGCTCTTGGATGTTATTTAATTAGTTTTACTGTGCCTTCCATACTCAGCAGAGATATATCTTAATAGCTGAAGGATTAATAGAAAGGCATGCTTTAAACAGAAATTCAAACTCAAAATAATAGAGAACAACAAAGATCTGAAAATAAACACAGATTTTAAGAATTGCCCAGATGAAATTGCAATGCAACAGGCACACAGCGCTCCTGTTAGAAGTAAGCTGACGGATTGCTCTCGTCGGCCAGAAGCCTCAACTCTGACCCGGCTACTGCTGGATTGCACGTTTAATCCTCTGGAGACACGCTGACATTGGGAAGGGCATTCGCCAAGCTGCACCGAAGGCTCAAAATGACTATGCAATGCTTATCCCTGAATTATTGTGAAATTGGTGCACGCTATCATTTGTTCAAGCACATTTATCATATCCTGTGCTGAGCAGAGAGTTTAATATTTGACCCTCTAAAAGTGCTCACGGCAAACCTATTTTGGATGTATGAAAAAGGAAAAGTGGAAAGGGCACTAGAAAAGGCATGTTTGCCTTTAGAAGGGTTGCCAAAGCCCAGGGAACAGAAGCTCTCTGGGTTACAGCCTGTCTCCATTTGTCCTCCTTCTTTTTTGTTTTTAACCTTGGTTCATTCCTTTATCATTGCACCCGAGGGGGTTCATCGTTCCTGTGTCTCCTCATCCTCCAGCACCCCTGCGTACAGCATGTCGATGGCAGTCCTGTGAAACATGGCCACGCACAGATTTCCTTGCAAGAACGGCTCTATGGCATTCGTCAGGCAGGGCTCCAGGTATCGGCTGCAAACACCAGGTAACTTAGGTCCTCAGTACGGCAACCGGTCCTGCCAAAGGGTGCAGAGTAATTTGGCTGGAGCAGCCACTTTCTGCTGGGTCACCTGTGTGTGTCCATGCAGTCAGCACTCCAGCGGGGTCTATAAAAGCTCAGAAATAAACGCTCTTTCTGACTCTCCATTTTGATTAGGAAAGGGAAGTAAGCACAGAGCTGGGATGAGACCCCCAGCATCCTCCTCCTTCAAGTCCCGCAGATGGACGTGGTGACTCCCACTCCCCGGAGGGAGGTCGAGAGCCCGGGAAGCAGGTCCCTGCCCGGGAACGCCCGGCACGGGAGGGGAGCAGCATCCCCCGAAGTACTGAATTGAGGCTGCGCTTTACCTCCCTTCTCTAACAGGACTGTTAACAGACCGGAACACTGAAATTCAGCCCAGTTCATTAGTGCTACATTCCGTCCTTCAGCATTGATCTACCTTATTTGTTTGTCTCTTCGATGGTTAGCACGGATGATTGTTTGCATAATTATGCAAAATGATCTCTGATCTTTCAAGAAGCCGTAAGAGTAAAATGCAATTGCTGGCACTACCAGCATCTACATAACCTAGGGCTGCCTCTGCTTCCCTGCCCGAGGAAGCCGTCAGCCTGGACACTAGAGCGGTGGGTGAGATCCCTCAGAAATTCCAGCTCTGAAGGGCTGGAGGTAAGAGGCACAGGGTCTGTCCTGCAGTGCTGGCGCAAAGCCCTGCTTCAGCAGCGGGGTCCTGAACACCGCCTGGCCTGGCCTGGGGTAACGTGCTGAGCGGGCAGGAAAGCTGCTTTATACCCACTTTTCCGCAGGTACACATGTGAGTTATGGTCAGGTGTGGGAATGAACCAGCAGGCTCCTGAGGAGGTTTTGGAGACAGTAATTATCCCCTCTGAGCCCCAGTGGCCTCTCTCTGTTCCAGTCTGATGCCACTGAATGGTTGGAAATGATGGTAAATTAATGTTGTCATTGCTAATTATTGTTGGGGGGAGGTTTATGCAGTCATGTAGCCCAAGTGTCCAAATCATGTCTGCTGACATGTGCAAGGGGGAAGTGAGACATTTTCCACCTGTTCAGCTATTTTGCAGCTTGGTGGGATATCTCCTATTTTTAACTACAGCTGCAGTAAAAGGAATAAACTTGTAAAGTCAAACATAAGGTAACAACCAAAGGCAGTAATTTTTTAGCTGTAGATCTGTCTGACTTTTATTTAGTACATGGTGAAGATTTTCTTTAGCATAATGATACATCTTAGGGTGCGTGATAAAAACCTGCAGTAATGGACAGACACTGTTCTCAGTTATCAGTCTCATCATTAGCATTTTGCTATCATTAACCTTCACAGGATAAATTGCCTGCTTGTAAAAAAGGTATTTCTTTGTTGGGCATTAGCAGGTCTAGTTCTGGATAGGGATGTGGAAATCGATCTACAGAGTTTTGCAAACATGAACGTGAACTATATGTGATTCTGAGATTGGAGGTCAGGCCAGTGTAAATCAGGGAAATTATTCCAGATTTTGACCTGAATTGAGGCTTAGGGATTTAAAGATATTCATGGATGCTCACTTTGGCTGGGAAACAATCAACCTCATTATCTACAGGTGGAGGGACTGACCTACTCCTGAGCCTGCTCCACAGCCGTGGCAATTAGAGGTTCCCATCGGGTGCTGTGAGGCTGGGAAGCGGCTCTTGCTGTTTGCAGGTAAGGGTCTGACCTCTGTCCTCTCCTTTCTTACATTTTAGCACTTTTCCTCTGGCCAGGGCTTTAGAGATGCTGCTTGTGCATTTTTTGTCCGTGCACGCATCCCCTGCTGTCGCTGGTGTCCTGCTTGACGTGCTGCGGGAGCAGGAGCTCAGCTGGGGTGCTCGCCGGGATGCCAGCCTTGGCTGGGAGTGCTGGACGGGCACACGAAACACTTCAGCTGCCAGGAAATTAGGCATTTATTTGGGAATCTGTAGTACACAAAGCACTTTAATAACCATATTCATCTAAAGGCTACATCAGTAGAAATGGTACTGCCTGTTCCCTATTGAATGCCAGTTAGTGGGGAATGCTGTTATTAACATTTAGAGGGAGCTCCAGGTCACCTTGATATAATTGAGCTAACACGCATTTTAATGGCTGTTTAATTAGATTTACCATAGGGAAGATGCCATGTAAGAAGGCTGCATTTCCGCTTTCAGCGCCTGAGATGGTGGCTGGATTAAATAAAAATGCAGATAAAAGACTGCAAGTAATAGACAAAGGTGAGCTTTT
This sequence comes from Fulmarus glacialis, assembly GCF_000690835.1. Lineage (NCBI taxonomy): Eukaryota > Metazoa > Chordata > Aves > Procellariiformes > Procellariidae > Fulmarus > Fulmarus glacialis. Next base: position 10,096 of record NW_009206508.1, on the reverse strand, counting down.
TTCCCCCCTGTTCAATATAAATTTTCAGTCTGGTTTGAGTGGACGTGTCTGCTGTTGCCCTGCGCAAGCGCGGCCCCTCCTCGCGGGGCTGGGTAGCTGCTCACACACCCACGGGACGATGCTCTTTTCAGACTGCAACAAAATCTCGGGTACTCCTCACTGGGCAACTTGCTTTTAGGTGACCCGATCTTTTAGCATCTTGCTGTGAGGCTCTTATTAAATCACTCGTCAGGAGCCTGCCCCTGTGCCGTAAACGGGATTGAAGCAGAAGGGAAGGAATCTGTCTTGTTTCCAGTGGCAATTTCCGAACGTTATGGCAAACTGGTCCCTGCGTTAGAGAACAAATAGCTCATGTCCATCTCCCATCAATTTTGATACCTTCATGAGGCTATGGGAGACTCCGAAGAGCATTTTGTAAAACTGCCAGTTGCTCCTTCATAGAAAACACAACATTGAAACATATTGCTATAAAAGATATGACACTTCTCTCAATGGATTTATTAAGAAGACCCCTAGAGTAGAGAGTTATAAAATCTGATCAAGTCAGCAGTTCCAGCTGTGTAATTGATATCCATTATTTCCTATTGACTGCTGTGCAGGACTTCATTTTCTGTAGCATCAACAAATTCCTCTTCTGCCTACTACAGTTTTTCAGCAGAAAACAAAGCTGATCAGCAAATGCAGAGCACAAATCCCAGGAGAGTGCCAAGGCGTTTTTCCTCAATTGCTTCCCATAAATGCACACCTTTATCCTAATCTACACTGTTCCTCAAATTATTCCATTTGCAAAGGGCAGTTTTACAAATATGCTGTGGCTTTGCTGGAGAACAGAGACTGGCCGACAGTTTCGTTTCCCAGATGATACAATTTCTTCTCATCCGCTTCATTTTATGGCAATTTTATATGTTTTACCAGAGTAGGATTATTATAGTAACTATTTTACTGAAACAAAATAGACAGAAAAAAGCTGTCCCCACAAAATGCAACACATCAGTTTGTTTTCGTACCAATTCTCCAGCCAGCAATCCAGCCGGGACGTGGGAGCAGATTCCCCACGCAAGCAGCCCGGCCGGGACGCGGGAGCAGGGCGGCTGCTGCGTCTCGGGTCTAGCCCAGCCGAGAGCTGGCACTAACCCTGCGCAGCGTCGGGTTTATCTTATGTCAGAGCAACCCCAGCTTGTTACAGGGCCACGGTGTAGCTCAGTGTCTGTCTGTCCTAAGCGTTTGTCTGCCACCTGGCAGGACTAGAAAGGCAAACCGCTTCTCAGTGCTCCCACAGGTGATTTAGGTATTGGACTTAATTTTTGGTGGATGTTAGAGCAATGGAGAATAACTGAGAGACTGGTAGTCGCTGTCCTAACATTGTTGAATATTTGTAATAAGTAGCTGCATATTCCAGATCTAAAAGCATATTTGTCTTCCCTCCTCTGTGGAGCAGA
>NW_009206508.1:0-8611 GCF_000690835.1 Fulmarus glacialis | reverse complement strand
AAGAGTGAGATAAAAGAGTATGGAATAGAAAGAAACAGCATTGTCTGTGTGGTCTGGAGTCATTGAGTCAGAGAGACCAGGGTACGGCTACCGGCGCGGGGCATGCCGCTGGAGATCAAAGCTTTGCGGAGGGCTGAGGCCCCGGGGGTGCTGGCTGTCCCGGGGGGCTGACACCTGCTCCCGGGTTGTTCCCGGCTGGCAGGGCTCCTTCTCTCTGGGGGGGCTCGACACCGCTGCCCGCAGAGGGGTGTGCAATCTATATTCAAAGTCCCATGTTAAAAACCAGATTGTTCCGCTATGCGGGTTTTGGTTGTTTAAAAATGGTTATTCTTAGCTTTGTTTGTCACGGGCTGCTGTAGCCATTTGCTGCTCAATCGGTTAACGTCAAGTGGCAGCGTCACAAAGCGCAGGTCCCTTTGAATCACAGCACGCTCATGGTGCTTTTTCAAGTCCTGTTCCTCCGTAGGAAGGAGATTCGCAGCACCAGCCAGAAATCCTGTCGGCGGAGGGCAGGGAGGCTTGTGCGGCACCGCTCGGTGCAGAGACCCGAAGGCGGCTCTCCCCCGCCCCTTTTTTTTTTGGCAGCGCGTCCACGCCAGCCTTCTCCTGCCTTTTCCCTTCGCAGGACAGTGTGAGGCAAATCAGTCATCTGTCCCTCTTATTATTTAAAGCTTTTCTATGCTATTGACCTCCTGCCCATTTCTCCTGCAAATCATTTGCTTTTCCAGATGCTTCAGTATTAACTCGTACCATTTTATTGCTTTTTTTTTTTTTGCTCCTTATCTCACCTCAGGAAGGAGAGGGATTACCTCATTCCCACCGCCTCAGAAATAAATCCTCATTATGGATTTGTACCTAGGGAGGAAGAAACTGATTTCCACTCCCAGCCAGTTCTGAACAGATATTTGAAGGTAATTGTTCAGTCCAGGGACATTTCACTTGTCTAATAACCATAAAGAGTGCTTTTATTAGTGCTGTATTTGAGGTTGGGACTATTTAGAAGATATTTATGGGGAAGATATTATTGCAGAAAACTAGAACACGGACATCAGATTTATGTTTTTATTTCGAGATGGAGCAAAGGGGAAGGACCTAACATCCGTTAAACGTGTGAGTGCTGGTGTGGGGCTCATCCCCGGTCTGGGCGAAGCACGGGTGAGGGGGCTGCGCTGCCGTGGCGCAGCTGCCTCCTTGCAGCACCCGCTGCCGGTGATGCTCCCGTGCCCTCGGCGAGGTGTGCGGGGCTCGGCAGTGCAGCTCCTGCAACAGGAGCTGGAGGGACCCCAGAGGTGGAGTTCGCTGCTCTGGAGCAGGAGGACAGGGATCCCTGTTCACGTTCACACGGACAGTCTAATAGGCAGGAAAAAGCCTGGAGGTGGGAAATTCCAGTTTTCTATTACCTGTCTTTTGGGATGCAGGCTCAAACCGGGATCAGAAGCAGCTGCTTGTTCTGCAGCGTGCTTAGTGCAATACAGTGCTCTCATACTGTCAGGACGGTCTGATCCCTTGTACAAAACCCTTTTGCATATCCTCCCCCTCCCGGCGCACACACGTTTTCAGGATTGCCTCAGATTTGTCAAAACTCATCTCCTGAGATGGCTAAAACCCAGCAGGGATGAGTAGCTGTTATCTCGTGCTGTAGCAGGAAAACTCTGATGTGCGCTACCAGACATTAATAGCGTTTTTACTCAGGATCCAGAAGGTACCTCTAGGTTCTCTCTCCCTAAACACGCCGGAATACATAAGGCTGAAATGATGGTGTGATGATTTTCTCGGCTAATTGCTGCAGGATGAAGTAAGGGCCAGAATAAAATGTGGTCATCTGCTAAATGGCTGCTGCGCCCGACTGTCAGACTGTTTACTGCAGCCGACAATATATTGACTGTCGTGGCTTTTGAATGCTCCGGCTCGGGTGAAAATCATGCAGTGACTTCTTTGGGCTTTAACAGACCTGGTTCAAAGCTTCTCTCGCATAGCCAGCAGTGACTGACTACACGAAAATAAACAAAGAACAACCAATGAGAACTTTCTAGAAGAGCAATTACTTGGTCCAGTTCTGCAAATTTACCCTGAGATACAACCAGGTGTTTTCGCTCCTGCAGATGAGCAGAAGTGCTCGACAGAAGTCGACAGTACTGAGGCTCTGGGACGCTGGGGCTCATGATCCTGTGCCTTTGTGTTTGTGCCATGCACTGCTCTGCTGCCAGCTTCGGAGGTAGCCAGGACCCCTCACCCACCCGTTCAGTATCCAGCTGCTGGTAAAATTTTTATGAAAGGTCCTTAATTATTCAGGAAGAATGGCATCTCCGTTACACAACTGATCTCACGGGTGGAGTACAATCGTTTAGTACTCGATGCTCCAGGGTAATGGGTTCTTCTCACGCTGTGAGCCTTCTTCCCAACCTCTGATCTCCCCCGTGGAAGGAGACGGGAGGATTTGTTTGTACAGGTCGTGACACAGACAAGTCCAGCACCACCCAGCTGAGTGGGTGCTCCTGGTTCAAACCCAGAGATGCCCTAGGTTCCCTCAGGAGATGGCATTCGGGGTGGATGCGGGGCAGCTCTCTCACCCCAGCTCTCTTCCCAAAGGGCTGCTGGCCACCAGCCATCCCGAGGGCTGCGCTTTCCTGGTCCATCCTCCCCAGCCAGGATTTAATGCTCCTCCCTGCCCATCCCTTGCGCTCGCAGCCGCCCGACTCGCAGCAGGATGCAGCAGCTCTCTAACACAGCCTGGCTGCATTTAGGATCCTCGCTCTTAAGGCTGGGGTGGAGATATTGCAGCCTGCTTACGTTACATGGATCTCCTGGGATCCTGGTGAAATTGGGAAAATGTAAATCAGACTAAAGTGCCAAAACCGAATGCTGCAGAGGAGCCAGGGCAGTGCTGGAAGCCCGCGGCAGCCTGTTGAGCCAAGGTGCTCGAGCCACCGAAAACCCCTTTCTGTGTCTGTAACCCCTGGGGACTCGGGATTGAGAAGCGTCCTGTGCGCTTGTGCGGTAATTAGCTGCTCTGCCTCGCACGGGTTGATTTCAGGAGCTCGTGTCTTGTGCAGTGAGTCTTGTTGAACATTTTCTGTTGCTGCCTGATACTGCTCCTCGTTCGGGCCCTGAGCAGGGAGGTAATTAAATAGACGTTGCAGCTGTCGGTGAGGTATGCGTTTCTGCTGCTCTCGCAGGTGGATCTCCAGACGCTGCATGTGTCCTGGGGCTGATCGTTAAAGGTGAACATCGTACACCGCTGAAATGGGACAGAGGAGCCGTGGTGGATATGTCCTCGGGCTCTTAAAAGCCTGTGCAGTCGCCTCTGGACCTAAGTAGTCATGACTTTGAGTTGTCCAGAGTCTATATAACTTTTTCATTTTCTAATAGCCCATGCATAAGAAAAGCAAGCACTAGGAAGCTGTAAAGCTGGATGTTTTAAAGGTAAACTGAATCCCAGTCATGCTTTCCTTCCCATGGAGCAGTTTTAGATATAAAGATGATAGATTAAATTACGTTTGACTGACAGATTTAAATTGGGGCTTCTTTCTGCAGCCTCCACATCCATGCTTTAAACGGCTTGGAATTAAGGCCATTAAATTACTTAGTTTATTGGAAAAATAAAATATCAGGAACAGATGAAGATGAGAGGAGAGAGAAACGCAAACCGACAGAGTGTTAAAAAATGATTAAGCTAAGGTAGCAAATGAAATAGAATAGCACTAAAACTAGATGACATCTAAGAAATTCTCTCAAAGTGGCAGTGCTGAGGAGTCACTTAGGCTGTTAAAATACAGAGCAGCCAAGTTAAAGACAGATGAGCTGGATATTGCCAAGAGCCTGAAATGGTTTTTCAGTCACCAGTGGTGCTGAGGGTCATGCCCTGGGGCAAGGTGCAATTAAAAAAGGTGAGAAACAAAGTGCTTTGGGGTATTGTAAGTGTCACAAGTTGCATAGCTTTTACAGTTACACAGTGCAAAGAAACACCTTGCAAGGCAGCCAGGCTGCTCCAGGAAAAGCAGCCCCCCTTGGCTGGGGGGTGATCCTTCAGAAGAGCGTGCTGCAGAAACACCTGCACGGCTCCTCTTTCTTTGGTCACCGTGGGCAGACTTGTTTCACAGCTGACAAACATGCCTTCAAGGAGAAACTAAAAAAGTGTTTTGAAAATTATCTTAATGCCAGGGTAATTATGCTAGAAGGATGCTGCAGGACTAGGTCCCCTCCGCTTCACTTGCTGACGACCCCTTTGTGGTCTTCTCCGGGTGATGCTGTGGGCACCATCGCTCTTCTGGAGAGAGCTTCTGTCGCAGGGCTGCACTGCAGCACAGCTTGCTGGAGCACGGCACGCTGCTTCGTACACCCACGCGCCCTGGTACCCAGGCTGGACCAGCCCTCTGCCAGTGGGGATGGGAAAGGGATGGAGGAAATTAAATGCAGGCCGTGGATGGAGTTGAACCTCCGGCTCTCCTCGTTGCAGCTTGAAGGCAGTAACTGCTCTCCTTTCCAGGTCCGTGCACCAATCCCAGGGAACGTGCCCCCAACAACTCCAGTTTGCAAGATTGTTGTTACTGGCGCTGGTCCTGCCTCCCTGCTTAGCAGTTCCCGCACGCCTCCACCAAATCCAGGCAGAGGTAGGTTCCTGTCTGCTGGCTTTGAGTAACTTCTTTTAACCTCTCTGAGTCTTTGCATCTGTATTGCCTCCCTTGCTCTTTCCAGTAATTACATACAAGGCCGTGGAAAGAGATCAAATTCTGACGTCTCCTTTGAATCCTGGAAACGGCCTCTTATGGTACCCTTGAGTCTCTTTAAAGGAAACAAATTAAAATGCTGCAGCCCAGATGATTGCAGGTAAAGCCATGCACCGGAGGACCTGGCAGTTCCCAGATAGCCCTCTATATGGCTAGTTGAAACATTTCCAGGAGATTGATTTCTTATCGGGTCTGGGGGAATTCCGCAGCTCCACAGATAATCTATCACCGCCTGCCTGGAGAGGAGTGATAAATTCTTCGTCTCCTTCTCGAGCATCCATCGTGATTGCAGGAGGAGCAGCAGTGCAAACTGTTTTCCCTGCACGTGAAAAAAAGCTAGACTTAGGTCAAAGGAGCGGCTTTCAGACTCTCCTTCCCCTCCTGTCATGATTCATTTGAGTCAGGCTGCTCCCCCAGCAGCTCCTTTCCCATTGTGCAGTTACAGCTGCGATGTTTGGCAGAAATTATTGCCTGCTTTCTTCTCAGCCTTTGCTTTAGATTTGTTATTATGATGGGTTGTTAATTCTCTAGAATAGCAGCGTGTGTCCACTGGAGTGATATTTGTATGTCCTCGCTGACACATGCAGCTTGACCTGATGAATGTCACTGTCCTCATAAGCAAAATGTCTTTGGGTAACCATGAGACTTGTGCACGTCCCAGGGTGACGCTTCCAGGGGAGATGTCCTCCTCCTCTCAGCAGGGCAGGCTGGCGGGGTGGCTGGCAGGGGGACTCAGGTGGCATTTGGAGGGAGCAGGTAGGTGCCACTAGATGACAGCATCGGTCTGCAGGTCTGCAGCAGAGGGACAACTCCTCTGCCACCGCCCGAGGAGTTGCAGGATGCAGATCCAGCCTTTGGACCTGATTTAAAGCGGTTTAATGATATCTCAGCACGAAGGGGAGTGTTTGGATAAATGGTGTAAGAGAACTTACCCTCTTACATTAAATCACCACTCTGGGTCCTGTTGCCATTGGCAGCCTGAGGGATATTTTGCATAGATGTTAAAACACATTGTAAATTAGGAAAACAAAACAGAAACCAAACCAAAACACCATATTGTGCTAAGATCATTTCTCTTGATACCAGAAAAGCTTCTCAGAATGAACCACCTCATTCGTGTTTACCCTTGTTTTGTTTTTTATTTGAAGAAATTGTTTCATTTCCGCTTTTCTATAAAAATAGCTATTGCCATTAATAATATCTTTGCAGTCTTGCCTTGCTGCCTGCAGAGGTCAGCAGTCCCAGGCAGAGCCCTGGCAGGATGCGGGCAGCCCTGCCCAGGGAGAAGATGCCGGTCCCAGGCCAGGAAGAGCAGAAAGCACCTTGCTGGTCCCCGCGGAGCTGGGCTGGGTGAGCTGTGGGGAGCCCACGCAGGTTTAACCAGACTTGACTTGCTCAGATTCCCTGCCCAGGAAAACCACGGGGAGGGAAGGCGCGTCTTCTGTGGGCTCAGACGTCAGCAGAGAGGGGTGAGGGCCTCTTGCCGGGATGCTCGGGTGCGTCCTGCACCCCGGCTCTTCGCCCTGGGCTCTCCCCGCCGAGGCCAGCCAGGCTGCAGCAGCTGAGCGTGGCTTGCACAAGCCGCTCCTGAGCCTCCCCACTCGGCTCCCGCCTGTCTTAAGTGCAGCTCGAGCACCGGTGTAACGGCTGAGCACCGAGTTCAACGCCAGAAACGCGCAGGTGAGCAGGAGCGGGTCTGGCGGGCGGTGTAGCAGACCCCGGCAGTGAGCAACCGTGGCAGCATCCCACCGAGAAGGGCTGTTTAATCTTGATGGTTATTGATCCTTTTGCCAGGTTTCAGAGTAGCTTTTTGCCGTCTCAGTTAGTTCAGGTGTTCCAGTAATTGTGGCAAACTGGCAAAGAAAAGAAACCACACTTCATGATCCTTAAACTTGTTAAATTTGAAACTCGAAAAGGCTCTCACAGAAACCTCAGCAACCCCAGGTAAGTTTTCTTCAGCCAGCTTTGTTATTTCTCTACAGAGAAAGCGAGCTTAAGGAGGGATGAATCCAGCCCATAATTACTTAATTCTGGTCTATAGTTACTTAAATAAACTGCAGAAGTTAGCTGGAGAGAGCGTTCTGGCTTGCATTAAAAGGAGAAAAATGCAGCTACTTGCCCTTTTTCATCTGTTATAGGAATATATGCAAAGAGGGCCTGAAGAAAGAGGAGGTGAGGGTTCGCTGCATCGTCGCCCCAGGAGGTGCCGAGGCTGCCTGGCCCGGAGGACAGCGGTGACGAGAGGTCTAGTGACATGGTACCATCACCGAGAGGGTGTGGGAGCCGAGTGCCGTACGGGACAGACTCGTTCAGCAGCTAGTGTTGAGACAGCTCTAACTTCAAAGACTAATGCTGCAGGGAAAGGAAGCCCTGGCTAACTATTCAGCACCTTCATGCTTTCAATTATTTTTGGTGCTTCTAGCGCAACTGGTCTAAGATTTCCCAAAAGACCCACAGGAAACCCAGGGAAGATCAGACGTGACATTCTGGACTTCTCATATGAAAAGCAATTGGGGAAAAAAAGTAGAGTAAAATAAAGCATGAGAGAGACTTCTGGTTATAGTTCATACCGTTAAAGGAGAATAAAGAGACACAGAATCATGTGCAGGTCAATTTTATACAAAACATCAAAGGGGTGGGAGTGACTGCTCACAGAGGTTGCCAGCAGCAGCCCGGGAGCGATTGCAAAGCCCAGCCACCCAGGAACCCAGCAAAACCATGCAGGACCTTCGTGTGAGGAGTGTCCATGTGCTCACACATGAGAAACCTGTGCAGCATCAGGGGAGCAGCCCCGATCTCCGGGAGCAGTTGTTCCTGCGGTGGGACCGACCGCACAGCCCAGGCTCCGCCTGGCCGCAGAGGGGATGGCACAAGCCAATAGAAGCCCCGTACTCAGTAAATCTTGAGCTCCTGTAGCTCGCAACCCTAAGTCTTTGTAATAGTCTGGTCCTGAGCCTGATGGACGTGCCACAAGAGGCAACTGTTTCGTAAAATAATGTAAAAATCATGTAAAAAAAGTAAAATAATAAACCTTTTGTATTGGTAAATCTCTGAAATTCAGGCTGGGCTTTGGGCTGAACCACAGAAAAAGGCAATCATGAGGCAGACCAAGAACTGCGATGCTGAAGTGGGGTTCGTGACCACACTCATTTTTTGAATGAAGAACAATAAGGGGTCTAGTTTTCACTGTCACAGAGAACAAAACCAACTCCTGAAGTGCTCAAACTTTTCTAGTTTTCCTACTAGCCCTACTCAATAAGTCTGTAAAGATTTTACTTTTATTTTTCTTATAATAATTTTTATTTTTATGTGGATTTTTTCTGCTTTTTGGGGGGGAAGATTGTTAAAATTTAATTGGGAGGAGGAGGGACGTTAGTGCAATGAATGTTTCCTGCATGGTTTCTTTCCTTCAGCAGTTCTCGCTAGGGCGCAATCCCAGTTCAGCCTGAAAGTCCCTGTACACCCACGTAGTCCAGCTCCGCCTGGGGGCAGGTGGTCAAAGGGCTTCGGTGTCCACCAGCTCCAGCTCCACGCGTGGCCGGAGCTCGGAGGGGGATGCCGCTGGGCGACGCATGGTTGGGGTTGGGGAGAACCAAGGCGCGGAGGGAGGCCGAGCGTGATCGCTGCCGACAGAGACGGGCTCGGAGTTTTACTCTTTGTGAGAATCAGGCTGACCGCAGAGGAGGCTTATCGTACGCCGAGGTTTCTGCAGAGGTTAAACAGAAGGACTTGCAGGTTTGGTTCTGCTGGGGGCACCCCAGCATGGTCTCACTTCGTTTTGCTGGGAGACATCTCGAGCTGCTTTGGTCATGGTGGTCTCCTGCCCCGGAGGGTGGGTGGGAGCCGGGCAGACCCAGCCCTGCACCAGCGCTGATCCCGCTCGC
>NW_009206507.1:3883-4483 GCF_000690835.1 Fulmarus glacialis | reverse complement strand
CGGTAGGGGCAAAGTGGGAAGGAACAGCGCAGGTTTATATTGAAAGTGAAATTTGGGTAAGGAAACACGTCTGCTGGAAGGGTGAAAGCTGCTCGTTGTTCGCCGTGCCATCACACAACACGCTTTTAATACACCGCGTCGGGGAAAAAATAATCCCTCCAATTTAATCCTTTGTTTCACACATTTCAGCCAAACCACGGCCGGATTCCTGGAGGGGTTCTCCCTGGCCGGATCCAGTGGATCGCAGTTAATATGGCCTCCCCTCGCCTGCTGCCGTCTACCGAGGCAGCAATTACCGCTGTGGCGCTTGGAGAGACAAAAACAAAAGCGTGTGCCTGTTGCCGGGGCCGAAGGGGTAACTTTTCAAGCTGATAATAAACTGGAGCGAACCTTGTCTTTGAGTTATAAATGCCACTCCTCTGGCTGGTGGAAATGAGGGCTGTGGAAATAACCGAGTGGGGTTTTATCCCTGTGCAAAGTCGGGGGGGAAGCTTGTTTTTTTAGGGAAAAAAACTTTTTTTTTTTTTTTTTTTTAAAAAAACCCTGGGTTCTGGGGAGTTTTTTGAGCTGATGGCCTCTGCGCTCAGTTCCCTGATGAGC
>NW_009206507.1:1290-3868 GCF_000690835.1 Fulmarus glacialis | reverse complement strand
GGTGAGCCTGGGTTGAGTTCTCGGCTGCGTTACAGGCCGAGTTTCTTTAAGTGAGTGACTCGGCCACGTTTTCTTCCCTCTGCTAAAGGCAGATAATGCCGGCTCATCCCCTGGTATTAACGGGACTTGGTTTAGATGTAAAACAGTGAGATTTTTGGAGGCTTCTGGTTTGATTGCAGCTTGTGCTGTCAAATGTGGCCTCTTCCAGTTAAAAACCGGATTATTTTACATTTATGCACTTGGTGTTCTTTTTTTGAAGAAGATGCTCTGTTGTTATGACTCTGCTGACAATTTTTGACTCCCACGTTGCTTTATTAGGTCCTGAACTCCAAAGCTTCGTATTTTTATAAATTGCTGCATTATAAAAGCTGGGAGGTTTATCGTCGTGTGTGTCTTTGCACGACAGCTGAAGATCTAATTTCAAGTTGATTTTGCCAAACTAATCAGGGTTATGCTTAGTTCAAGCTGTGGTGTTAGAGGGTTTTTTGTAGGGTGGGAGCAGGAAGGGAGCGAACACGAAGGGCCTGATCCTAACAGCCAGGGTTTGATTTGTTACAGATGGACCGAAAGCCGCCTGTTTTTCGGCGATGGCCTCATCGGCGAGCGCTGTAAAACCTCTTCCGTGTGCAGAGCTCTCCGTGCTGCAGATTCTCCTCTTTTTTTTTTTTTTTTTTTTTTTTTAATAAAATGCCACTTACCTTGCGACACAAGAGAATCACCAGGATATCCTGAACAGCTCTGTAAGTATATCCTCAGAATGTAAAGCTAACGAAATTAAATGCAATTAGTGCAAGTTAAGTCGTAGGCAGGACAACAGCATTACTGTCAGCACCATGTCCCTGCTTTATAAAACCTGGAACATCAAACAGCCGGGTTTAACGGTCTTCGGGACCTAACTGCCGTGCCAGTGAGCACCGGCAACCCGCACCTTGGAACGTCTTCAGCCGGTGAGGGAAGGCAAGCTGCGCGTTCCCTTCAGCCGGTGTTAAGGGGCAGGATTCGGGTTTCACTTCACACCAACTTGTGGCATTAACGGGCTGTTAAGATGGACTACTTCCTTTTTTTAATTTTCTTGCAGCCAGCAGCGTTTTCAGGGAACTGGTCTGTCCTTATGCTGCTTCGCCCTGCAACGAAGAAGAATGGCTGTAACCACAGGTGGGATATTTTAGTCCCCTCTTCTTTTGCGTTAGTGCAATAATTTCTACCTCTTCCCGGGACAGAAACAGTCCTTTCCTCAGCAAGCGGGAGACCCTTGTGAGGGGAGGAACTGTGAAAGCCCTTTAGCCAAGAGGGTCCCTCTACGCCCCGTCTTTCCGAGGCTGCTTGCCACAAAGCCGGTGTTGGCGTTGTCCTCCCGCAGCCGGCGGAGCGGCGGGGGGCGCCTCCTCACCCGCGGGCCCCCGTTTTTCGGCCCCGCAGTCGGGATGGGCAGGAGCTCTGACAGGCAGATCCCTGCCGCCACGGGCTCCGCGCCGAGGCGCAGTCTGCTCGGGGAGATCGGAGGGGTGCTGCCGTGCCAGCGGTGTTCCTGGGCTCACCGGAGGAGCCGGAATAAAGGCCAGTTGGCTCAAGCAACCCCGGGAAAGACCAAAGTGGTGGTAGGGAGAGAAGGGATGTGCTTCAAAGGTTTGGCAGGCGCGGCTGCCTTGCCCTCCAGGGAGGTACTTGCCCTCAACTAGTTAAGACAGCGCGCTGCCTTCTCGTCAGGAGGGACTAATTGCTGCCTTTTGATACCACATCACAGCCAGCGCTGCGGCACCTTTATCTCTGGCGATCTCTAAGGTTTTATTTGTTCCTCTCAAACAGTTGAGCTGCAGTCGAGCTCATCTCTTCTGGACCGGCCCCGAGCCCGGCTCCAGGCAAAGCTCGCAGGGAGGCTCGGGCGGGCGAGCTCTCCCCTCGGCCGGGGAGGCGAAGCGCGGACGCGCTCCCTGTCCGTTACTGATCCACGCGGAGGTTTCAAAGGTCCCTGAATGCCGTCAGTCCGTGTCTGCCAGGAGGTTTGCAAGGAATGAGCCATTGCAAGGAGATGTGCTGTTCTTAAACGAACGGGGATCCTGAAGTGGGGATCGGGGGTAACCTGGTTCGTATGAAGACTCGTCTTCATTAAAACAGAGAACAGAATAAAGTAGGAAGAGTTGGTGGGGTCAAAGCAGGTTGGGGAGTTGATCATTATGGTACTTCTAGGTTTTTTTTTTTTTTTCAGTTCTATTTGTTAAAGCATTTGCAGATAAATCAAATTATTTATTCCTGGGAGTTAAATGTAACACGTTTGGGGTAAGTAGATGGAGGGCAAACCCTGCGGCTGCGCTAAACCTGGTGACGGCCATCCCTCTGTAACAACCATTGTGCTACATTTGACTAATAATATTTCCTGATGGCAGGTTTTTCGCACGAAGCAGGTGCTGAGCGCTACCTTTCATGGTACTTGTGAAGTGCAGCAGCCACCGCCGGAGTTAGTGCCATCGGACACGTGCCTGCGGTTGTCCTGCCCCAGAAGAAAATGAAAATCGCAGGCAGCACGGGTACGGAGAGGGAATCGCTCGTTTGGGCACAGAAATCGCTGGAAAGAAGCGCC
>NW_009206507.1:0-944 GCF_000690835.1 Fulmarus glacialis | reverse complement strand
TAAACCCCCCTGCGCTGCCCACCCTGAGCAGAGCAGTGCTGGGGACACCTTTGTCTCCTCCTCCCCTAGAGCTCAACACCCCTTTTTTTTTTTTTTTTTTAAAAGCAAAAAGCTGTTTTTTTGCACTGTAGCACCGGGGGGGGTGTTACCCCAGCTGATCCCCAGGCTCCCCAGGTACAAGTTGCATTAACGCACACTCCCAGTGTTGAGCCTGATGTCCCTCAATTACGCCACAGCACAAACCAGAGCAGACTCAGGCCCCTCCAACACTTTACCCTTTAATTTACCTGTTTTCCCCCCAAAAATCCCACAGACCCTGCAGCTGCCTGGAGCTTCTCCTGTTTTTTTTTTTTCTTCTCCTTCCCCTCTCAGGTATGGCACCAGGGAAATGGAAGGTTCAGCCGTCGCGTTCGCCTTCTGCCGATCCCTCCTCGTCAGCCATTTCAGAGGCCAAGTGCTGACTACCAAAACTTTTCCCTGGGCTGCTCCAAAACTTTAAGGTTTTCCCTCACCTGTAGCTTAAATTACATTTTTTTAGGCAGTTTTTGCCCCAATTTCAGCGAACTGGCCTGGGTCCCTACAGACCTGGGAGGAAACAGAGTTAAGTTTAACTGAGCCTTTAGGCAAACAAATGTACTTTAGCTTATTAAAGCATCAGGGAGGTGCAAGTGGTGTCCATCGTACACACGATATTAAGAGCTGTTATCCCTCTCCCAGGCATTTTTAACTATTTCGACTCATTGAGCAGGATGAGCATTGAAAATAAGGGGGAGGGGGAATAACAAAAAGGGGCTAAGTCAGAAATTATAGCTAATTTTAATCAGATACCACCACAGAGCATGAAAATAATTCAAAACGTATTCCGCTCTGGAATGTCATTGTGAATATTTTCTAGAAATCACACCGAAACCGTTACAGTTACAAGTAATTAAATTTATTAGACC
>NW_009206506.1:0-1108 GCF_000690835.1 Fulmarus glacialis | reverse complement strand
CTGTCTGTCTGTCTGCCTTCCCTCCGCACCCCAAGGCCTGAGGTTGGAGCCGGGTCTCCAACATCACCTGGAGCCTCCCACCTCCTGCCAAGCCCAGGACGGGCCCGGGACAGGGGCAAGCCCCCCGGGGAAGCCCCCCAGTGATGGGAGTCTCCAGCCTTCGGATATCCACTCCACCTCCCCAGACAGAGGGGCAGGGGCTGCACAGGCAGCCCCGGGGCAAAGCGCGGGTGGGAGCGGCAGCACCCCGCCCCTGCCACGGGCTGACCTCATGCCAAACACAAAAACAAATGCTGCAGCCCCCCGGCCAGGGCTGAGCCGGGCCCCGGCACCGCAGCCGCTGCCCCGCCATGCTATGGCCCTGCTCCGGCCTCCAAACTGCCAAAAGTCAGCTGTGGTTTAAAAAAAAACCCAAAGAAAACCATGGGAGTTGTGGGCTGAGGGGCCCGGTCCAGCCTGCTGAAACATGGAGGGGGGGAACTTGGCGCCCGAAACTCTGGGCGCTTGGGCAGAGAGGGGGGCTCGGCCCTGCAGCGGCTGGGGAGGGGGATAGAGGGAACGGGGGGAGATGCAGTTGAACCAAAGCGCGGGTGGGAGCGGCAGGAACCCCCCCCCTGCCCCGGGCCATGCCCCAAACACGGGGCCTCGCTGGCACTGCAACCTAAGCGCCGCCCCCCCCCCCCCCCGCCCCCCCCCCCGCCATGCTATGGCCCTGCTCCGGCCTCCAAACTGCCAAAAGTCAGCTGTGGTTTAAAAAAAAACCCAAAGAAAACCATGGGAGTTGTGGGCTGAGGGGCCCGGTCCAGCGTTCACCCGCAGGGCTGCTCGGTGGGACCCCTCTGCACAGAACCAGTGCAGGATGCTGGTACCACCCAGCAAAGATTAAAAAAACAACCAACAAAACCAAAACACCAGGGAAAAAACACTGTGGGAGGGCAAGAGCAAAGCAAACCTCTTTGAAACAAACGGACTCGTCTCCGGGGAAGGAGCTGAGGACAGTTCACGGGGAGTTCAACAACGCTGCTTCCGGAGGAGGCCGGGCAGAGGCGTCCCTCCGCTGCTGCTGGTGCTGTGGACGGACGGCGTTCGCTGGGTCACAGCCAGTACA